>NC_138188.1:33908786-34023786 GCF_964194105.1 Spermophilus citellus
GGTGGTACCTAGGCAGGGGTAGGGTGTGGTTGGAGGGGATGTGCCTTTGAAATATATATTTTGTCCCTGGAGAGTAGAGCTCAGGTGCAGAAGCACACGCTAGAGCTCTCTGCATCCTGGTGCCATGTTCTGGGCTGTATTCCTCCACGACACTCTTTTGCCATGATGTTCTGCCTCACCTTGAGTCCAGAGCAATGTAGTTGGCCACCTTGGACTGAGACTTCTGAAACCGTGATCCCCAAATAAGCTTTTCCTCCTCTAAAATTGTTTTTTCAGGTCTTTTGTTCACAGCAGCAAAAAAGCTGATTAAAACTCTAAGTCTGCAATAACATCAGTGAGTGATCTTTGTTGTGTTTTAGGGAAAGCTCTCACTGCCAGGGAGCGGATCAGTCTCTTGCTGGACCCTGGCAGCTTTGTTGAGAGCGATATGTTTGTGAACACAGATGTGCAGATTTGGAATGGCTGCTGATAAAAATAAGGTATCTATTCAAGTGGTGGTATGAATACCATAGGCTCTGCTGCCCTTCCCATTACAGCAATCAATCTCCAAAGCTTTTCTGGGAAGTCCTATGGAGAAGTACTGCTGGGGTCTCCAGGGTCTTCATCACCTTTCCCCTTGCAGATGGAATGTGAGTGAACTGCTAGCAACCTGTGCAAGTGGACTCGAGCCCATTTCCTAGGGCTTTGGTTGAGGATTCAGTTCTTGCTAGTATATGACAAATTTGTAAGGAGGGTCATGAGAATGTCTTTTAGCTATGTTATAGTCTGAGAACCATAATCTCAGCAGCTCAGGAGGCTGAGGCAGGAGGATCTCAAGTTCAAAGCCAGTCTCAGCAAAAGTGAGGTGCTAAGCAACTCAGTGAGACCATGTCTCTAAATAAAACATAAATCTGAATATCTTTCATGGATGCATGGAGTCATTTGGACTTGTTTTTTTTTTTTTTTTTAGAGAGAGAGAAGAGAGAGAGAATTTTTAAATATTTAATTTTTAGTTTTCAGTGGACACAACATCTTTTTTTTTTTTTTTTATGTGGTGCTGAGTCTACTGCACAAGTTGCTAGCAGCCCACTCACATTCCATCGAACCCAGCGCCCCGCGCATGCCAGGCAAGCGCGTTATACTGCTTGAGTTACATCCCCAGCCCTGGACTTAATTTTGATCCAGTTTTCTGAATATATGCTATTTGTGACCAAAGATTTATAAACTTGGCACCAAACCAACTGGCTCCATGTGGGCCACACTGATTACTGAGTTTCCATGCAAAATGGCAAGCTTGCTTTTTTTAAGGTTTGGGGTAGGAAGGTTTGGTTTGGAGAAGTTGCCATGTTTCTTTATGTATCCCTTGTTCTTCCCATGAGTATCTGGCAATGGTGGCCCTAGGGAGTCTCTTGATTATTTTGCCTTTTTTGGGGGGGGATGAATATCCATGAAAGATATTCAGTTTTGTATTTTATTTAGACACAGGGTCTCAATGAGTTGTTAGCACCTTATTTTGGCTGAGACTAGCTTTAAACTCTCAACCCTCCTGCCTCAGCCTCCTGAGCCGCTGAGATTATAGGTGTATGCCACTGCATCCGGCAGGTACTCAGTTTTTAGTGACCTCAAACATTCACTAGGGCCTTGTGCATGCACTAGGCAAGCACTCTACACCGCAGCCCAATTATTTTGCTTGTAGGAAGGAAGATGAAGCCTAAGATTACAGTGTCCTTTACTCCTGTTGATGGAGCAGTAGCCTGGTACTTGCTGTTGCAGAGCCAGGGAAGAGGGGTGGGATTTCCTGACGTTCTTTGTTTAAAATTAATTTTAAGGAATTGTCTTGTTTGTCTTTCAGAAGGCATAGTTGCCAGATTCATTTAAAAGAAATATTGGAATTTTTTTTTTAACCTTTGTTTTTCCATTTCTCTGGCAGTTTCCTGGAGACAGCGTGGTCACTGGCCGGGGCCGAATCAATGGAAGATTGGTTTATATCTTCAGTCAGGTATTTTATAACTCTTAACAGGCTGAGCTTTCCTGGGGGGGGGGGGCAGAGCCAGAAACAAAATATATGAAACAAAGCAATATTGGGGAATGAGATCTTGCTCACAGTTTGGGGGTTTATTTTCTGTTTTTCATTTCACATGTCTGTGTTCTTAGGAGGAGTCCTGTATTTGCTTGGGGGAGGGTAGATCATAGGGCAGTAGGCTTGTATGAAGTTGTTCCATGAACCAGGAGTTTATTCCCCAAGAGAAATTCCTCTTGACAGCGTTGGGTGTGTGCTTAGAGGGCATCTGTATCCTGGACAATGTGTATAGATCCAAGAGTGGCCCAGATGCAACCTGGGCAAAGGGGCCTTGACTCTCAACCAGGGGACTCTTGAGATTTGGACTGTCATTGAAGTGCTTAAAGGATTTTGTCAGACTGCATAAGGACAGCTATAGTTTGGTCACATTGAGACTGTAGGAGAACGTCATAGGTGGCATAATGCCCTTGCCCAAGTTGTCCAATCTCAGGAACCTGTGAATGTGTCACCTTACATGACAAACAGGAAATAAGGTTGCTAATCAGCTGACCTTACAATTGGCCTCGGTTATCCAGGTGGGCCCAATATAATCACAAGAGTACTTGTAAATGGAAGAGTGAGGTCAGGGAAGAGGTCAGAGTGATGTGATGTGAGGATGTGTCCTGCTGTAGCTGGCTTTGAAGGTAAAGGGGAAGGAGTCCATGAGTGAAGGAATGGGGACTGTCTCTGTAAGCTAGAGAAGGTAAGAAAACAGATTTCCTTCTGGAGCCTCCCAAGGACTTGATCTTAGCCCAGTAAGGCCCATAGTGAGGCTCATGTAGGACTTCTAAGCGACAGAACTGTGAGATAATAAACTTGTGTTGCTTTAATTTTGTACAGCAGTAGAAGAAACTAACAGAATACCTAGTAGACTATTTTGAATTCAATTTTTTCCCCTCTACAGATGAAAATGTGTATATAGTTCTAAGTGTTTAGTTTCTTTCATAGATTTAGTTATGTAGCTTATCTAGGAAACTAAAATGTTTTCTGGGCTTGATATTAAACTGGGTATGTTTGGATAATTTTAAATTTATTGTATTTAACAGTACTTACTTATTGAATTACTTTTTTTTTTTTTTTTGCAATGTGTATAAGCTGAGCAAAAACTCATATGGAAGGAACCATTGAAAAGATAAGCTAGAAGGGCTGGGGATGTGGCTCAAGCGGTAGCACGCTCGCCTGGCATGCATGCGGCCCGGGTTCGATCCTCAGCACCACATACAAACAAAGATGTTGTGTCCACCGAGAACTAAAAAATAAATTAAAAAAAAAAGATAAGCTAGAACAAAGGAAGTTCTTGTGTTTTCTGGACATAGTGTTCTACCTACCTACTTGAGTAGATACAAAAATTCATCAAAATAATACTGTTGAGCCCATGGGTAAGTGGGAGTGAGGAGGATACCTGAGACAGGTCCTGGCCCTGAAGAAGCAAATCAGTTTGTGGGTAGAATGGGACAGAGGACAGAGCAGGGTGAGGGAGCTTCCAGGCAAATGCTATGGACTCAAGATGAGAGAAGATCCTATCCAGGGTCATGGAAAGTTTCAGGGAAAATAGGGCATTTGAAATAGGCCCTGAAAGATAGTGAGGGAGGGATGAGACACCTTTTTTGTTGTGATCTCTAAGATGTTACTATATGTAGGTGCGTTTTCTGGGGCGTTTGTTTTTCTAGAGAGGTAGTCTCAGTCTCTTGCCTGATAATTAGCTTTTGGTGTGTTGTTGGAGAAAGGCCTGGATTGGGCACTTGCTCATTCAGTATGCAGGTTCCTAATCTCACCCATGGTTGTGTGTCCAGATTTCTTTGGAGAAATAAGCCTTCCTCCTTTCAGGGTGAAGGGGACCATCTCACACAGACTTTCTTTCTTTCTTTCTTTTTTAATATGTATTTTTTTTTTTTTTTGTTTTAGGTGGACACACAGTATCTTTATTTTATTTTTATGTGGTGCTGAGCCTCATGCATGCTAGCCGAGCACTTTACCACTGAGCCCCAGCCCCTCTCACACATACTTTCTATTAACCTCCTCTTCTTCTTCTTTTTTTAATTTTATGTTTTTTGGACTTTTATTTTGTTTATTTATATGCAATGCCGAGAATCGAACCCAATGCCTCACACATGCTAGGCAAGCATTCTACCACTGAGACACAACCCCAGCCCGCTATTAACCTCTTCTTTCAGCCCCATCCCCTCCCACCCCCATTTTCCTTGGTCACTCTCTGCAGATAGGTGGGCTTCCATTTCCTCCTATCAAGTCAGGTATTTTTGTGCTTTCAGTTCCCCTGGGGTTGTTCAGATTCTGCTGTTGTCTCCTCATCTTTTCTTGTCCTCCTGGGCTGATTCTGTTTTTAGTTCCCCATCACCTTGGGGTTTGAGGAGGGAGGCCACGTACCCAGGAGCCTTTTACACGTGAAAGTCCACAAGCCAAGGAGGCAGCGAGGGCTCTGATTTCACTATTCCCCTCCTGACTTGTCAAAGCCGTACGTTTCCTAGAGATGGATTGCTTATTTGACACCCATGGAATCTGTTATTAGGGTTAATTCTGCATAAGCTATTTTCTCAAAACTGCATTTTTCCTAAAGTGAAGGTGAAGTCTTTTGCTCTTGACGATACATGAACTCCCTTTAAGGTATTTTATTTGCTCATTGATGGAGTATTCTATAAATTGGACTTTTTGTTTTTCTTTTTAATTTTTTTTCAACTTCTGAAATTCCTTTAAAAACACTTTTCTATCTGGATACAGTGCTGCATGCCTATAATCCCAGTGTCTGGAGAGGCTGAGGCAGGATGATCACAAGTTCCAGGCCAGCTGGGGCAACTTAGAGCTTGTATCAAAATAAAACATAAAATGAGCTGGGGATATTGCTCAGTGGTAGTGTCCCTGGGTTCCATCCCCAGTAGCTCAAGCGCGCGCACACACACACACACACACACACACACACACACCTTTCTGTGAGTTTTCTGTTTCTTTCTTCTGGGTCTTCATCTCTGGTCAGTTATATTTTACTTGTTGATTGAATTGTGCTTTCTTTTTAGGATTTTACAGTTTTTGGAGGCAGTCTATCAGGAGCACATGCCCAAAAGATATGCAAAGTAAGTTTTTAATATTGAAAATAAATCCAATACTTACATCAGTTTATAGTGCATATTGAGTATTTGGAGTGTATTAGACACAGAGCTGGGTACTTGGCCTGGGGCAGAATTGTCAAGAGGTGGTATTGAGCTGAAAGATTTCTTTCTTTCTTTCATTTTTTTTTTTTTTTTGGTATTGGGAATTGAACACAGGAGCATTTTACCACTGAGCTACATTCCCAGCCCTTTTTTAAAAAATATATTTTTTAGTTGTAGATAGATAAATAGATAAAATACCTTTATTTTATATATTTATTTTTATGTGGTACTGAGGATCTAAACCAATACCTCACATGGGCTACGCAAGTACTCTATCACTGAGTTACAACCCCGCCCCCATTCCCAGCCCTTTTGAATTTTTAATTTTGAGACACAGTCTTGCTAAATTACCGAGGTTTGCCTTGAACTTGTGATCCTGAGTCACTGGGATTATAGTCCTGCACCACTGTGGGCAACCTGAAGGGATTCTTCATATTATTTTGTGACATGTATCTCTTTGATGGTCTGGTAAAGCCTGGGTGCTCATTTTTTAAAATTTAAAATATGTAAGATTACAAAGTATTAAAAAGTATTTGGGGCTGGGGTTGTGGCTCAGCAGTAGAGTGTTCACATGGCACATGCACAGCCCTGGGTTGATCCTCAGCACCACATAAAAATAAATTTAGAAAAAAGGTCTTATGTCCATCTACAACTAAAAAATAAATATGCAAAGAAAATGTATTTAAAATATAAATGTATTAAAATATAAAATATATAATATAAACTATATAAAATATAAATGTATTAAAACCATATTTGTAATGCATCAAATAGGAAGATTTAGCAGTTGATCTAATAATTGGTATAATTTCATGGTAGGCTTGAATGAAAATGACATTTTAGTTTATCTATAACAACTTGAACATAAAATATCTGACTTCCATTAATGACAAAGTGACATGTTTCTAAAACTATTGTGATTTGTTGCCTGTATTTATAATTGAAGGAAATACTGAAGATTAATTTTTTTTCTATCTAATTTCATAGACCACTGAGATATGTTCACCCCTTGGCGTTCTGAGGGCCCTTAGTAAAGCACCTCAGGTCTAGGTGGGAGTCCAGGTGCTAAGAGGTGGAGAATAGGGCAAGAGCTGGGCCTGGTGGCTCTTGCCTGGAATAGAAGCTACTCAGTAGTCTGCAGGAGGATTGCAGGTTTGAGGCCAGCCTCAGCAATTTGGCAAGATCCTGTCTCAAAAAGGCCTGGGATGTAGCTCTCTGTAAGTTGTCCCAAATTCAATCCCTTGTACCAAAAAAAAAAAAAAAAAAAAAAAAAAAAGGCATAATGAGGACATGGCACTGGAGGCCTTAGTCTGATCTTCAGCACTGGAAGATGCAAATAAAAACCTGTTAGAATTTAGATGTTCAAGGAGGAATAAAATTGTGGCCCATAATTGGAGAATTTTGGTATTAAAAGTTGAACTGACTATAACTGGGCAGAGCTTCCTTCTTTAATGGATCACTTGAGTTCTAGACATTGTCCTGTCCTACCTGAGTCCTGAGAACTTGGGGCAATCACTTAAATTTTAAACCTTCCTAACTTTCCTGTTTCTAGTGCCCATGTTATAATGGATAAATGAGATAATGGAACTGAATGAGCTTTGTGAACCTGTCAAGGGATGTAGGGATGTTGTTCGTTATGCTGTCAGAGCTACTGACCCATGAGGAAAATCTGTCACGTTAGAAGTAAAAGCAGGCTTGATCTGGCCCCAGGTTAATAGATGGATCAGCATCTGCTTTCATGAAAATGCCACTTGGCCATTCTGTCCATCAGTTCTTTCATGGTGTTTCTGGGAATAAAACTGAAAATTTACAGCTTAAGCCTCTTGTTCTAGAAGTAGCTGCCACGAGCTGTCTTACTCCTTGATAATTGGGAGTGTTTTGGCTCTTGGGTATTTGGGGACTTTTAAATATCTGGTCCTTTGTCTTTCATTGAAGGTACCCATTTGTCATGAGAAATGAAACCAGAGTTAATGCCTCCTGTCTGGAAAAGTACACTTAGAACATTTTCAAAAAACACTGAATGCTGATTTTGATAATAAGAGCAGTTGTCTCACAAGCTGTCTCTCTGCTGTCTCAGATCATGGACCAGGCCATAACAGTGGGGGCTCCAGTGATTGGGCTGAATGATTCTGGGGGAGCACGGATCCAAGAGGGAGTGGAGTCCTTGGCTGGATACGCAGACATCTTCCTGGTGAGAAAATACAGGATTTAGTTGTATAAGCCAAGTCCTGGTCAGAGCTTCCCTATCTTTCCCATTGTTCTCTGCCCCATTGTGTCTGTTCTGTGGCTCCTTCCTGTGTCACTGGGAATGGGAAGAAAGGTGGAGGAAAAGCAAGAGGGGATGGGAGAGTTTCCTTTTTCTTGATAGAGGGCTACTCAAAGGGGAAAACTATTAGTTAAATGTCATTCGTAGAAGGAAAAAGCACTTGAGCTAGGTGTGGTCTTTAATCTGGTGCAGTTTCTTTAGTTTTAATTTGTTCTCCATGACCTAGATATTTTTAAAAACTGGTTTCATTAAGGTTATTATGTAAAAGCCAAAATATCTACCCAGTATAATCATAGAATTCAATGATTTTTAAAAAAATGTCTAGGGTTGTATAGCCATTACTATAATCTGGCTTTAGAATTTTTCCCTCACTTCAGAATTATCTTCCTGCCTGTTTACATCTGTCCCCCACCTGGGTCTTCATAACTATTGTTCATGTTTCTGTCTCTCCAGTCTCCTCATGTGACTCCTTTCACTTAGTATCATGTTTTAAGAGGTTTATTCCATATTGTAATGTGCAGGAGTTCATTGCTTTTTATTGCTGAGTTGAATGCTTCTATTGAATGTTTTCCACATTGTTTATACTCCAGCTGATGGACATGGGTTTTTGTACTCCTTGGCTTTCATGAACTATGAACATTTGTGTAAAACTCTGGATTGTTTTCAGATCATTTCGTTGAGGGAAGTACCTACAAGTGGGATTGTTGGGTTTTATTATTTATATAGAATTCTTTTTTTTTTTTTTAAAGAGGGGGGGAGAGAGAGAGAGAGAGAGAGAGAGAGAGAGAGAGAGAGAGAGAGAATTTTAATATTTTATTTTTTAGTTATCGGCGGACACAACATCTTTGTTTGTATGTGGTGCTGAGGATCGAACCCGGGCCGCACGCATGCCAGGCGAGCATGCTACCGCTGAGCCACATCTCCAGCCCTATATGGAATTCTTAAAGAAATTGCCAAATTGTTTCTCAGAATGAAAATACTATTTTATGTTGCCATGAGCAGTGTATTAAAAGTTGCAGATTCTCCATATCCTTGCCAACACTTGGTAATGTCAAGTGTTGATTTAAGCCAATTAAATGGTGTGCAGTGGTGTCTCAGTGTAGTTCTAATGCCATTTCCCTGCTGACTAATCATGTTGCGTATCTTTTTTAAAAAGTGTTTTTATTAGTATCGATGGATATTTATTTATTTATTTGTTTGTTTATTTATTTATTTATATGGTGCTGAGAATTGAACCCAGTGCCTCACACATGCTAAGCAAGTGCTCTACCACTGAGCCACAACCCCAGCCCCATGTTGAGTATCTTTTAATGTACCTGTTAGTCATTTGGGAGTCTTCTTTTGCCCATTTTGTAATTGGAATTTTTTATTTTTTATTTTTTGTACCAGGGTTTAAACCAGGGGTGCTTAACCACTGAGCCACATCCCTAGCCCTTTTTATACTTTAGATACAGGGTCTCACTAAGTTGTTTAGGGCCTTGATAAGTTGCTGAGGCTGGCTTTGAACTCACAATCCTTCTGCCTCAGCCTCCCAAGCCACTGGGATTACAGGTGTGTGTCTGGCTTGTAATTGGAATTTTGATTTGTTAGGGTTCTTAATGTATTATGAATACAAGTCCTTTATCAGATACGATTTGTGTCTTGCTAACTTGCCCAGGCTGGCCTCAGACTCTCCATTCTCCTCCTTAGCCTCCCAAGTGCTTTTTAGTTTCTTAAAGATGGCTTTTAAAGTGAAAAGTTTTAAATTTTAAAGTTCAATTTATCAATATTTTCTTTTGTGACTTGTAAGAACAAAGTCATGAAGATTTTGCCCAATGTTTTCTTCATTGAGTTTTATAGATTTGGCTCATTTACATAATATGATGGCTTGTAATTTTTATAGATGATGTGACATAACATTCTAAATTCACTCTCAGGTACCACTGTTTATAATTATTTTTCCCTCATTTGATTTTGTCTGACACTGGTCAAAAAATCAGTTTATCATAAATGTAAAGATTTCTTTCTGAATTCTTGACTCTTTCATCTGAATGTTCCTCCTTACTTGAGAGAAACAATGTCTTGATTACTATTGCTTGATAGAAGTTTTGAAGTTGGGTAAAATCTTCTAACTATGTTGTTCATAAAAATTGTTCTGGGGCTGGGATTGTGGCTCAATAGTAGAGTGCTTGCCTAGCATGTGCAAGGCACTAAGTTTGATCCTCAGCACCACATAAAAATAAATAAATAAAATAAAGGCATTGTGTCTAACTCCACTAAAAAGATATTTAAAAAAAAATTGTTCTGGCTGTTCTAGAGTCCCCTCCATTTCCATGTGAATTTTTGGATCAGTTTTTAACTCTACAAAAATTCCTGATGAGATTTGGTAGGAATTGCATTGAGTCTAGATCAATTTGGTGAGAATTTGCATCTTTACATATTGACTGGTCCACTCCATGTAGACAGAATGTTTTTCCATTTTAGTAGGTGGTCTTTAATTTTTCTCAGCAATATTTTGTAATGTGTAACATTCATGTCTTGCAATTCTTTTTTTTTGAGAATTAGGTGTTTTACTCTTTTTTTTCCCCCTTACAGTGCTGGGATTGAACCCAGGGCCTTACTCATGCTCCACACCATTGAGTTATATCCCCAGCCCTTCTTTTCAGTATTTTATTTAGAGACAAGGTCTTGCCAAGTTGCTCCAACTGGCCTGGAGTTATTTCATTTTGGATTAATTTTTGCAAGTATATATAATTAAAATAGATTTTTATATATTGATCTTATATCCTACAGCCTGGATAAACATGTTTATTAGCTTTTTCATTTTTGGTGCTGAGGATCAAACCCAGGGCCTTGTGCATGCTAAGCATGCACTCTACTAGTGGGCTAAGCCCCTATCACCTTAGCTCTAATATGTTTCTAATAGGAGTTGTATGTGCATATTCCTTAGGTTTTCCTATATACATGATTATGCCTTCTGCAAATAGAGATAGTCTTAATTTTTTCTAATCTGGCCTTCTTTTATTTCTTGCTCATTGTTCTGTCTAAAACCTGCTGTACACTCTTGAGTTGTGAGAGCAGACATTCTTGTTCCCAGTCTTTGGGGGAAGCATTCATTTTCTCACCTTTAAGTATGATGCCACCTTTAAGTGGCACATGCCTGTAATCCCAGTGGCTCAGGTGGCTGAGGCAGGAGGATGACGAGTTCAAAAGCCAGCCTCAGCAATGGCAAAGTGCTAAGCAAGTCAGACCCTGTCTCTAAATAAAATACAAAAAAGGGCTGGGGATGTGGCTCAGTGGTTCAATCCCTGGTACCCCCCCAAAATATATATATGATATTTACTATTGGTTTTGTTTTTTGTTATATATATATGTCCTTCCTTAGGTTGAGGAAGTTCTTTTCTACTTCGAATTTGTTGGGTGTTTTTATCATAAAGGGGTATTTGATTTTGTGAGATGCTTTTTCTGCATCTGCAAGATAATTATGTAGCTTTTGTCCTTTCTTCAAATGATACTGTTTATTATTATGTTAATTGAGTTTTGAATGTTAAATTAACCTTTTATTCTTGTGATCAATCCCACTTGGTCATGGTGTGTAATTGATTTTGTAAGGCGCTCGATTCTGTTTGCTAGTGTGTTGATGAGTCCTTTTGAATTGATATTAATAGAAGATAAACCTGTCTACAGTTATGACATTTTCTTTTGGTTTTGGCATTTGACTAATTTTCACCTCATCAAAAGAGAAGTGCTGCCTCTGTGCGGTAGGCTCACTGTGCACTGGTTACCAACTCGTCTGAGTAGACAAAACACTCATACACACAAGTTGCATGAAGTGGATTTATTACTTACAGGTAGGCAGCAGAAGCCTAGGTTTTACTGAGACCCAGTCCCCAAGGAACAGGAAAGCTGCGTGGGTGGGATGGACCCTTCACTGCACGTACTCCACTTGCAAGAAAGTGGCCCCCCTGGGTTTTATACTCTGGCCATGTTATATGCTGGCTTAAAGTGTTTAGAAAAGCCTGTTTCTAGGGATTAGAACAGAACCTGGATATTCTGGGCAGTCCTTCCTTATTCCAGGATGTTGCATTTCCAGTACCTTCAACAGTTATTCCTAAGCATTACAAGTGAGAAAGTGGGGTGAACTGGGTTGATCTGAGACTATCCTTAAACTGCCCTGCTGCCTCCTCTCCTGTTTGTTTAGAAGAACTTGTAGTAAAGTATTGATGTGAATTTTTTTTTTTTTTTTATAAATT
The DNA here is from genome assembly GCF_964194105.1 of Spermophilus citellus. Lineage (NCBI taxonomy): Eukaryota > Metazoa > Chordata > Mammalia > Rodentia > Sciuridae > Spermophilus > Spermophilus citellus. The sequence goes on from NC_138188.1 coordinate 33,920,487, forward strand.
TGGTTCTGGGGGCCAAATGCATGCTAACCACATGCTCTACCACCAACATGCTACACCACCAACCTCTAATTCTTTAAATGTTTAGTGCAGTTCACCATTGAAGTCATCTGGGCCTTGACTTTTCTTTGTAGGTAGTTGTTGAGGTTATTATCCTTTGTTACAGGTTTACCAGATTTTCTACTTTTTCACTTAGCTTTAGTAGTGTTTGTCTTTCTAGGAATTAGTCCATTTCAGCTCAGTGATCTAATGTGTTGCCATACAGTGGTTGATATATTTTCTTGTAATTTTAATTCTATAGTGATGTGTCCTCTCATTTCTAACTTTAGTAACATGTGGTTTTCTTTTCCTTCCTTTATTTTTGTCTATTTAAAGGTTTATCAATTTTGGTGATCTTTTCAATGGAACCAACCTTTTTTCTCTATTCTCAATTTTATTTCTGCTCTGATTATTTCCTTCTTCCTGCTTGCTTTGAGTTCAATTTGTTTTACTCTGTCTAGTTTCTTAAGGTAGAAGGCTAGGTTATTGATTGGTGATCTTTTCCTAATATGTATATTTATAGCTATTTCCTTATTAATCTTCTTTTTGTTCATTACTAGAGTTGGAGTGTTAGGTCTCAAACTATTATTATATGTCTATTTGTCTTTTCAGTTCTGTCAACTTTTACTTCAGGGCTCTGTTGGGTGCTATATATATTTTGAAAAATTTGCAAACCTTTATTTATGTAATACTGCAAAAAAGAAAAAACATGGTTTCTTTTCAAAAGTCTACAACAGAATGGACATCTGAACATAGTAATGGGAAGAAGTAAGTGCTAAATTTAAGACAAAAGGTGCCTATTTTTTTTTTTGTAATTGTATTTTCTAGGCATATTGAACCTTTGTCAGTATGTAATATCTTTGTAAGCTTTTTGATTTAGAATTGCTTTGTCTGGCAATAATGTAGCCACCATGGCTCTATTTTTTGTTACCCTTTGCATAAGACATAAATTTTTTCCTTGTGTCTTTATATCTGAATTGGAGCTCTTTTTTTGTATTATCTCAAGTTTACATTAATGCCTAGTAATATACTTTATTAAAGCTAGACTTAATTTTGCCAAAATCTTTATAGTTAGAGGAGTTTGAAGTTGAACTTTAATAAATTTTTTTATTTTTTAATTTTTTTAGTTTTTATACATGACACATAGAATATAGTTTGACATATCAAACATACATAGAGTATAACTTCTCATTTTTGTGGTTGTATATGATGTGAGTTACACTGGTTGTGTATTCATATACGAACACCCTTCCCTTCATTCACCTTTGTCTAACCCAGTGAACTTCTGTGTGTGTGTGTCTCCTCTGGCTTATTGTGAGTTAGCATCCACATATCAGAGAGAACATTCTGCCTCTGGTGTTTTGGGACTGACTTATTTCACCTAGCATGATAGTCTCCATTTCCATCCATTTACAAGCAAGTGGCATAATTTCATTCTTTTTTATTGCTGAGTAATACCACATTTTATTTATCCATTCATTTGTTGAAGGGCACCTAGGTTGGTTCCATAACTTAGCTATTGTGAATTGAGCTGCTGTGAACATTGATGTGGCCGAATCACTGTAGTGTGCTCATATTAGTGTGCATATTAAGTCCTTTGAGTATATGCCAAGGAGTGGGACAACTGGGTCAAATGGTGGTTCCATTCCAAGTTTTCTGAAAATCTTGAATGGGAGCTCTTGTAAACAACACATAGGTTGTTTTTTGAAACCCAGTCTGCCAATCTGTTTTTATTTATATATTGTTATATTTGTTCATTTATTTATTTTCTTTCCACATTTTTATTGGTACATTATAGTTGTACATGATGATAGGATTTGTTTTTACATATTTGTACATGCACACAACAGGACAGTGTAATTTGGCCAATATAATTTCCAGCACTTCCCCCTTGCTTTCCACTCCCCACCCCGTGGTGGTCTCTTTCCTCTACTGACCTCCCTTTGATTTTTATTTTATTTTTTAGTTTGAATATCCATATATACTTTCACATGTATATTTCTATATATGTTTGTATACATTCAAATATATATATATGAATATGAATATACCCTAACAGCAACCAAATTCCTGCTCATACATTTTCATATATAGTCAGTTACATAATCATAAACTATAACTAGAACAAATTGTAAACATTCATTTCAAAAGGAAAATAACTATTTTTTTTATATCCATTTAAATATTTTCATGTATATTTTTATGTATGTAGTCATATTTGTATTCCTGTGTAAGGATAAAAATGTTTAATCCCTAAACTAACTGTTTTTCTATATTAGTCCTGTCAACTTTTGCTTACACCAGTACACCTTAGAGAAACCTCTATACATATAAAACATGACATTTTATAGGAATGTACTTATGTATTTGGGAATATAAGTTCATAAATTCACATCAAAACCCATAGATATTTTATATATGAACTCATTTCCAGAGGTATTACCCAGATTTTACACGTAATACAACAATATTGCTTACCTTAAAAATAAGACTCTAAAGTACAAGAAATAAAATCAAGAATTAAAAAATGAGATGGACTCAAACTAAAAAGCTTCTTCTCAGCAAAAGAAACAATCAATGAGGTGAAGAGAGAGCCTACATTTTGGGAGCAAATTTTTGCCACAAACATGTCAGATACAGCACTAATCTCCAGGATTTATAAAGAAGATGTACATTTGATCAACAAATATCTGAAAAATGTTCAACATCTCTAGTAATTAGAGAAATGCAAATTGAAACTAAGATTTCATCTCACGCTAGTCAGAATGACAGTTTTCAAGAATACAGACAACAATAAGGGTTGGCGAGGATGTGAGGAAAAAGGCACACTCATGTTGTTGGTGGGACTGCAAATTGGTGAAACCAATCTGGAAAGCAGTATGGAGATTCCCTGGAAAACTTGGACTGGAACCATCATTTGACCCAGCTATCCCACTCCAAGGTCTATACCCAAACGACATAAAATCAGCATACTATAGTAACACAGACACATCAATGTTTATAGCAGCTCAGTTCACAGTAGCTAAACTGTGGAACCAACCTAGGAGCCCTTCAATAGATGAATGGATGAAGAAACTGCAGTATGTATACACAATGGAATGTTACTTAGCATCAAAAGAGAATAAAATTATGGCATTTGTAGGTAAATGGACGGAGTTGGAGAATACCTTGCAAAGTGAAATAAGCCAATCCCCAAAACCCAAAGGCCGAATATACTCTCTGATAAGTGGATTCTGATCCATAATGGGGCAGGGCATGGGAAAAATGGAGGCACTTTGGGCAAAGGGAAGGGAGGGGGAGGCGGTATGGGGGTAAGGAAGATGGTAGGATGAGATGGACATCATTACCCTAGGTACATGTATGACTGCACATATGTTGGGACTCTGCATCGTGTATAGCCAGAGAAATGAAAAGTTGTGCTGCAATTGTGTACAATGAATCAAAATGCATTCTGTTGTCACAAATACCTAATTAGAATAAATACATTAATTTAAAAAATCCATAGATAAAAGTATATATACATAAATATATTTAGTAGTATAAATATATATGTAGTACATACATTTTGATGTGTAATACTACCTCTACATTCATATTTATATTCATATATATTGATATATATGTTCTAAGGTTAACCTGTCCTCTAAACCAAAGCTGTAACTCGGAACGAAATCTAACTCTACCCATAATCGTGAGCCTTTTAAACAACAATTATAAATATTACTAAATGTCTATATATATGTTCACATATATATTCCATATATGTTTATATACATTCATATATATATATATATATATGAATGTATGTATATACATATATATATATATATACACATATATACATATACATATACATGTATATACATATATATATGAATGTATATATATATATGAATGTATATATATATATGAATGTACTCCAATGGCAACCAAAATCCTACCCATAAAAAGTTTCATATATGTTTAGTTACATAAGCATATACCATATCTTTACTCTAACTGTAAACATCCATCTCAAAAGAAAAACAGCTAGGGGCTGGGGTTGTGGCTCAGTGGCAGAGCACTTGCTTCGCACATGTGAGGCATTGGGTTTGATCCTCAGCACTGCATAAAAATAAACAAACAAAATAAAGATATTGTGTCCATGTATAACTAAAAAAAATTAAAAGCAAGCAAACAAACATTGTTAAAAAAAGAGAAAAACAACTATATACAAATGCATATCCATTTAAATATTTTCATGTATATTTTTACAATTATATTCACATTTGTATTCATATATATGGATAAAAGTCTTCAACTCTAGCATTATTGTGTTATGGTCTGTTTGATTCTTGAAGTTGAGAAGGGTTTGTTTTATGTACGTAGATGTTCCCGTTGTTTGGGCATAAATATTTATGATTATTATGTGTTGTTGATGTATAATTGCCTAAAGCAGTATGAATGGCCTTCTTTGTCCCTTCTGATTAAATTTGCCTTCAGGGCTGGGGTTGTGGCTCAGGGATAGAGCGCCTAGCACATGCAAGGCTCTGGGTTTGATCCTCAGCACCACATAAAAATAAGTAAATAAAGTAAAGGTATTGTGTCCAACTACAACTAAAAAAATTATATATATATATATATTTAATAAACAAACCAATAAATAAATAAATAAATTTGGCTTGAAGTCCACTTTATCTGATAGGAGGATAGAAACCCCTGCTTGTTTATGTGGTCCATGTGAGGGATGTTTTTTCCCATCCTCTCACCTTCAGTCTGTGGATGTCTTTGCCTATGAGGTGAGTCTCTTGGAGATAGCGTATTGTTGGGTCTTGTTTTTTAATATAATTTGCCAGTTTGTCTTTTTTTTTTATAATATTTTTTGGTTGTCAGTGGATTTCCCCCCTTCCTCCTTATTTCTCTCTCTCTCTCTCTCTCTCTCTCTCTCTCTCTCTCTCTCTCTCATAATTGAACCCAGTGCCTCACACATGCTAGGCAAGCACACTTCCACAGCCACAGCCACAGCCACAGCCACAGCCACAGCCACAGCCCCAGTCTGTGTCTTTTGATTGATGAATTTAGGCCATTAATGTTCAAGGTTATTATTGAGATGTGATTTGTGTTCCTGGTCATTTTAGTTTATTTCTAGTTTTTAATTTGAATTAATTTCTCTTTGATTTACTATTTCTTTACTGTTGTTCCTCTCTTTGCTGGTTTTCACTTTTTCCATTTCATCTTCATGGAGTATTTTGTTGAGAATATTCTGAAGTACAGGCTTTGTGGTTCCAAATTTTTTAAATTTTTATCATGGAAGGTTTTTATTTCATCTTCAAATCTAAAACTTAATTTTGCTAGATATAGTATTCTTGGTTGGTATCCATTTTCTTTCAGAGCTTGGTATATGTTATTCCAGGACCTTCTAGCTTTGAGGTTTGGGTAGAGAAATCAGCTGAAATCCGTATTGGTTTCCCCATATATGTAATCTGGTGTTTTTCTCTCATAGCCTTTAAAATTCGATTCTTTTTCTGTGTGCTAGACATTCTCATTATAATGTGCCTTGATGTGGGTCTGTTGTAATTTTGCACATTTGGGGTCCTATTAGCCTCTTGAATTTGATTTTACATTTCATTCTGAGAAATTTTCTGATATTATTTCATTGAAAAGATTGTGCATTCCTTTGGTTTGTAGCTCTACGCCTTCATCTATCCCAATAAATCTTAAATTTGGTCTTTTCATGTTATCCCATATTTCTTAGAAATTCTGTTCATGTTTTTTTTTTTGCCTTCCTGCCTGCCTTGCTTTGCTTTGCTTTGCTTTGCTTTGCTTTCCTTTTCTTTTCTTTTCTTTCTTTTCTTTCATCTGCCCTACTCTAAATCATGAGCTGCTATTTTATTTTTATGTGGTGCTAAGAATCGAACACAGTGCCTCACATGTGCTAGTCAAGCACTCTGCCACTGAGCTACAGCCCCTCTTTCTTTCTTTTTAAAAATATTTTTTAGTTATAGATGGACACAATACCTTTATTTTATTTATTTATTTTTATGTGGTGCTGAGGATTAAGATCAGGGCCTCACATGTGTGAGGCAAGCACTCTGCCACTGAGCCACAATCCCAGCCCTTGTTCATGATTTCTTAACATTTTCTCTCTATGGTCAATTCTGTTTTCAAGATTATATATTTTGTCTTCATTGCCTGAGGTTTCATTTTCCAAGTGGTCTAGTCTGTTGATGCTTTCTATTGAATTTTTAATTTGGTTTATTGTTTCCTTCATTTCAAGGATTTCTTTTCTTTTTTTTCCTCAGAATCTCTTTTTATTGAAGTGATCTTTTGCTATCTATATTTGTTCTTTTACATTATCCTTTACTTCACAGACCAGTTTAATTATTCTAAGCGCCTTCTCTGACATTTCTTCCATGTGATGTTGATGGATTCTGTTATTGGAGAATCTTGGTTTGCTTGGGGAGATCTGTTCCCTTGCTTTTTCATGTTGTTTGTGTGTCTACCCATCTAATGGTAAGGATCTGAGGCAGTAGAGTCTTTACTCTGTGGACTTATAGTGCCCCTGAAGGTTTCCAGTGCCTCACTGTTTAGGGGGAGACAATAATAATAATGACTAGTGCAAACAATTTACAGCATTAAATCAAATAGTTCCTACTATGATGTCTATAATGTTAATTATCACAATAGACAGAAATGATATGATCAGTTATTGCCTATAATAAAAACAGGAAGTTTGCAAAAGGGTTTAACTTTTCAGATGGTGGATGGGGAGAGAACAGAAGTGATATAGGATGTGATGATTATGAGGGAGCAAAAGAGAAGACAGAACTAAAAGATTAATAAAAATACGGGGCTGGGGATGTGGCTCAAGCGATAGCGCACTCGTCTGGCGTGCGTGCGGCCCAGGTTCGATCCTCAGCACCACATACAAAGATGTTGTGTCCGCCAATAACTAAAAAATAAATACTAAAAAAAAAAATTCTTAAAAAAAAGATTAATAAAAATAAAATATATTGTGTCCAACTACAACTAAAAAATAATAAATATTAAAAAATATTAACATTAAAAATGCTAGAGATAAGAAGAAAAAAATAGGAAACTGTATAAATGTTCATGTGCCATAAGATCACAATTAAACAGTGAAAAAGAATTAAAGGGCTGGGGATGTGGCTCAAACGGTAACGTGCTTGCCTGGCATGCGCTGGGCGCTGGGTTTCATACTCAGCACCACATAAAAATAAAGATGTTGTGTCTACCGAAAACTGAAAAATAAATACTAAAAAAATTCTCTCTCTCTAAAAAAAAAAAAAACACAAAATCTTGATGAGAAGTTAAATAATTCTTTATGTTGGAGTTTTCATTGATGAATTTAGGCCATTAATGTTCAAGGTTATTTTGAGATGTGATTTGTGTTCCTGGTCATTTTGGTTTATTTTTAGTTCAGCTTCTCTTTTCAGCAGTATTAGGTTGGTATTGTGGAGTGGGATTTCTGGATTGCCGGAGTGAGAGAGGTAATCTGTAGGTGGAGTTCCTTGAGGTGGGGTTTAGCTTTAGGAAGGCTCCAGGCTCTTTGCTGAATGCTAATTGGTCTGGAGATTTTAAATCAGTGCACCTCCAGTGGTGGTACTGACTGGTCCATGCTGGAAGACTTTACCCCAGTAATCTCCAGTTCTTAGTCCCTACTTATCACAGACCTCACTGTTTCTTGGTCTCATCTCCAATCTCTCCCGTCCCCACCCTTCTGAGTTCCAGGACAGATGTGTCCTGCAAGCCTTGGGATTGGAGAGGGAGGGGTAGAGCTGGGTGGGTTTCCTCCCAGTTGTCCCCTGTGTAAACCTTTCTCCATGTTTGATTTTCTCCTGGTCACTTAAGCACACACTGTTGTGCAGCATGTTTATTGGGCCTGTGTTTTGGACCGAACTCAAGTTTGCCAGGAATTGGCTTTCCCTGTTGCCTGCTCGTTCTTTCCTTTGTCCTCTGCATTCTGCCTGGAGAGATGGTGGCTTCTTTCCCCCCACATGGGTATTGTGCAGTGAATTGTTCAGGTTTGTTGGGCAATGTCTGTGGTCTCTAAATACTCTACCCAGATACACCTCGGACCTCCCCAAAATGCAGGTTCCTTCCTTTAATTCCGTTATCCATCTACCATGCTCACAAAGGGACCTCTCTGGCTGTGGCAGTGGCTATGCTGCAGGGGATTTTTTTTTCTGTGTCTCCTATCTGCTTTGAATGTCCAGTGTTAGGTTCCAGTAAAGTCCCTCCCCCCCCCCTTTTTTTTTTTTGGTTCACTCACCTTGTGGAGAAGCTGCCTGTCTGCTTTCTTGGTTTCACACCAAGGAGCAGCCAGGAAAGCAATCTCCTCTATTTCGCCATCTTGGATCTCTGCCAATCTCTTTTTTTGACAGGAGAGTTTAATCCATTCACATTTAAAGTGATTACCCACACAGAAGGATTTGCATCTGCCATTCAACTCTTTGTTTTATGTATGTGTGATATTTTTTGTGCCTTAATTCCACCATTGTGGCTTTTAAAAGTTTAGTTTGGTTGTGTCATTAAAATTCACTTCTTTCATTTCTATATTTAATGTTTCCTTCTCTTAATGGTTACCTTGGTGATTACAATTAAACTAGTTGGAATGAAACCAGGTTAGCTTCAGTAGTTTGGGAGCATACTGCTTCTGTACATCTGTATCTAATGTTGTCATTATCTGGATTACATCTTTATGCAAGATGTATTCATTATCAGATTTATAATTGTTTCATGAATTTGTTTTTAAAATTATATAGGAAAAATAGAGATGTTATAGACTGAAATATAGCCTACTGTCTTCTATATTTATCTAGGAAGTTGTATTTACTGTCGTGTTTTTCTCTCATGATTTCACATTACTGTAGTGTTCTTTTATTTCCTGACTAAAGAATTCCCTGTAGTATTTCTTGTATGACATGTCAACTGCAAATGAACCCCTCAGCTTTTGTTTATCTGGACATGTCTTATTTTGTCTTTTATCCTGGAAGTTTAGCTTTTCTGGATACAGAATTCTTAGCCAACAGTTTTTTCTTTAGTATGTGTTACTGCCTTCTGGCCTACATGGTTAGTCTTATTGAAGATCCCCTGTGTGTGATAAGTTGCTCCTATCTCCCTACTTTCAAAATTTTCTCCTTGTGAGAATTGAACAACAGCAGGGGAGGTAGAGAGGGAAGATGGGAGGGGAGGGGAGGGGAGGGGGGATAGTAGGGGATAGGAAAGGTAGCAGAATACAACAGTCACTAATATGGCATTATGTAAAAATGTGAATATGTAACAGATGTGATTCTGCAATATGTATTTGGGGTGAAAATGGGAGTTCAAAACACAATTTGAGTCAAATGTATGAAAGATGATATATCATGAACTATGTAATGCTTTAAATAATCAATAAAAAAATATTTTTTTGATTGCAAAAAAAAAAATTTTCTCCTTGTGTTTGGGTTTGACAGTTTGATTATAATACGTCTCAGTATAAATGTCTTTGAGTTCATCCTACTTGGAGTTCATTGAGCTTCTTAGATGCGTATATTCATGTCTTTCATCAAATTTGGTAAGTTTTTGGCTATTCTTCAAATAGTTTATCGGACTTGTTCTCTCTCTTTTGGGATTCCTAAAATGTATATGTTGGTATGTCTCTACTCATTTTTCTTTAGATAATTTCAATAGTTTAACCTTGAAGTCCTGTGATCCTTTTTTCTGCCACTCGGATCTGCTGTTGAAAATTCTAGTGAATTTTTCGTTTCATTGATACTCATTTTGTTCGGACATTGTTTTCCTGCTTCCCTGAGTTCTTTTTCCTTGGTTTCCTTTAGCTCATTGAACATATTTAAGATAGTTACTCTAGCATCTCTGACTAATAACTCCAGTGTCTGGGTTTCCTCACCAATGGTTTCTGTCAAATTCTTCTTTTCCTAGTTGAATATGGTCACTGAAATTTTAGTTGTCTCTGTGGCCAACCAATGATCAGGTAAAGATGTTCCTGAATGTCCCTCTCAGAAGGCACACTGGGTTGGAACGAACTATCTCTTTCCTTTGTATTGGGGGGGCCATTTGAATCCATGATAATTGAAACAATGATTGGTCTCCAGGCTGCCCCTCAGCCATCAAAAGCAGTGATCAGCAATCAAAATTCACCATCCTTGGGCTGTGCATGTGGCTTAGTGGTAGAGTACTTGCCTAGCTTTTGTGAGGCCCTTGGGTTCTATCCCCAGCATCTCAAAAATGAAAATCCCCAAAAACATACAACTCTAATATTTGAAGGACAAGGCCCTTGTTGTCCACCTTGGCCCCAGCTAGCCACTTCAGGAACATGGGTTTCCAACCTCATTGTTACCTGGTTTACCTCATGGTTTGGGGCTGGGAATGCTAGCAGTTACACCAAATGCAGAAATTCACTGAGATGTACCTGTTTCTTTATCACACTCTTCCTTGGATCCTGCAAGTGTTCAACTAAACTCCAAAGTTCCAAAGTATTTACTTCAGACAATCCCTGTTAATTGAGTTGTTGTTTCAGTCCCAGATTCCTAGAAGTTCCTCTTCTGTCTCTGGTGATGTCACTCAACTCTTAGGTTGAGCTGGATGTAGTCTCAACTACCCAGGAGGTTGTCAGGGGAGGATCTCTTGAACCCACCAGTTTGTTGATTAGTCCAGGCGACACAGCAAGACCTGTCTCAAACGAAAAATATCCCACAGTTCTATGTTTAGAGCTGTTTTTTTAAGCTATATTTTTTGAGTTATTTTTTTAGTGGTTGCTCTAAAGGTTACAATATAAATTTTAAATTATCTGTCTACTTCAAGTTAATACTGACTTTATTCTGGTAAAAGATGGAAACTCTGCTTTAATATAACTATTTTCTCCCCATCATTTGTGCCATTATTATTATATATTTCATTATAGTGTTATAATTACAAATTATAGTGTTATAATTATTACATTATATATAAGTATGGAGAATTATATTCATTCAGTACTTTGTATTTAATCATTTATTTGCCATTTTCAGTGCTTTTTTTTAAAAATTTTTAGTTGTAGTTGGACATAATACCTTTATTTTATTTATTTTTATGTGGTGCTGAGGATTGAACCAGCGTCTCGCATGTGCTAGGCGAGTGCTCCACCACTGAGCCACAACCCCAGCCCCTTTTCAATGCTTTTAATTGCCTCTTGTGGACTTGAATTACTGTCTGGTATTACTTTTACCTTGAAGGAACCCTGAGCTGGCATGAGCACTGGTAGTATTCTTGGTTAAGAATGTGTCAGGGGCTGGGGTTGTGGCTCAGTGGCAGAGCACTTGCTTGGCACATGTAAGGCACTGGGTTTGATCCTCAGCACCACATAAAAATAAATAAATAAAATAAAGGCATTGTGTCTATCTACAACTTAAAAAAAAAAAAAGAATGCCTCAGACTCTTTCCATTCTCATCTCATCTTAAGCAGTATTTCGTGAATGAACACTTCACAATTTAATATTTGGTTCGTTTCCAGAACCTTGAATGCTAATACATTTTTTTTGACAATTTTGTCCAGTTTTCTAGTTGTTTTTTAGGGAGAGAATTTTTCAGATTCTTAACTGTGCAATAGCTGGAAGACCACCTATCTAACTTGTCAGTTTTGCAGAGAGTATAGAGACATTTTGTACCAAAGTTAGCTGCTGCCATGGTTTACAGACATTCTGCTCAGAGCTATGGCAGGCTGAAGAGTGGACCCACTTTTCTGAAGCTGATGGGGCTCAGGAGAGGGAAAGGGGTTGGGAGTAGGGCAAGATGTATTGGGCCCTGTTGCCCAGCCTGGGTCCTCAAGCCCCCACATCCAGTCTTTTCCAGGAGGTGGGCTGAGCTTAACCCATCATATACCCTTATTCTTAGGGAACCTTTCTGGCTTCTCCTACCTCCCCTCCCTGACATCCCCTCTCTGGGAGGGGCAGACTTTGAAGACTGTGGAAGGTAGCACCTACCTCTCAGCCTTACCTTGTGACTGCTGGGTGCCCTCTGGGTGGAGGGTGTGAAGAGCCTCAGAATAGAGGCCAGAGTCCGGGGTGACTGCTGGCTCTGTTCACTGAGGTTTTCCTTCCTCTTCCAGCCAACTGTGGGTGGACATGGGTGCTGCGGATGAGGTGTGTTTGGAGCTGGAACTAGAGTGGCACAATTCTCTGTAGCTCATATCCTGCTGAGGTTTTGGGGAACAGCTGCCGAGGAGCAGAGAGGAGAGAAGATCTTCACCCCAGAAAGTAACATGCTAACTGTCCCACAAGTTAGGGGAGGAAATTGTGTACATAATTCTGGAAGAGCTTTACTGAGCAGGTTTCACCTGTATAACCTCTCTGTGCAGGTGAAGCCAAATGCTACTGTTTCCTTTATCTTCCCACAGGTAGGGCCTTCACACCTCTGTAACCAGATGCTTTTGCCTTTTTCTTTTGACAGAGGAATGTCACAGCATCCGGAGTCATCCCGCAGATTTCTCTGATCATGGGCCCATGTGCTGGTGGGGCCGTCTACTCCCCGGCCCTAACAGACTTCACATTCATGGTGAAGGTAAGAAAGAAGAGCCTGTTTCTGATGCCCTTTGAGAGTCCTGCAGCCCCTTATCTGTAATAAAAATGATTCCTGACCCAAATCTAGGTTGTTAGCTGCATTCTCATTGGCATTCAGCAAGGTGATGATAAGGTCTTAGTGGAGAGGTTTTGGCATGGAATCTGTAGCTCATGGGGTTCACTAGCAGGAGGTGCTCATGTGCTTCAGTGGTGGGTAATTTGATTTGTTAATCTGAATTGAAATGGTTTTTAGGTAATTAAAGGCTCTATCCTTTTCCCAGGCAGGTGACCGTCTCTTGACTCCTATTCAAAAGGTTTCTCACAGGAGGCATTTCTGTATTTTTAGCATATTGTTTCTGGTCATCCCACATTTATTTCTTTAACTATTTGCCATTTTATTTCATTTTTTGAAATGGTTTTGAATAAATCGATATCTAACTTCATTTTGAGAGGTGCATATTTTTATTTTATAATTTTAATGGAATGACATTTAAAATTATTTGTAAATGAAGCTTTCTTCGACTTAACATGTGGGCAAATACCCTTAATCTGTTACTTTATTTATTTTTAATATTGTTTTTAGTTGTAGATGGACACAATTCTTTTTTTTTTTTTTTAATGTGGTGCTAAGGATTGAACCCAGTGCCTAACGCATGCGAGGCAAGTGCTCAACCACTGAGCTACAACCCTAGCCTAATCTGTTACTTTAAAATCAGCCTTTTTCTCTTAGAATATTAACAAAAATGAGCAATAAATACTAAGACAGGAAGGTTAGGAGATGCAAAGTAACAATAGTCACTTTTCTCAAAGCAGTAGGAATTCAAGTTTCTAAAGTGCTTATCCTCTGACCCAGCTGTTCTGCTCCTAATGTCAGACTGAAAGCCACATAGATGTTCAACAAAAGGGGTGGGTTTAACCAATTAAGATGACCAGAGCTCTTGCTTCCTGCGCACAGCAGAATCCCCTGAACATTGCCCACTAAATCCAGGCACGTCACCTCTCTGCTGTTGCTGCTGCTGCTGCACTTCTCCTTCCTGCCCCAAGCACAGAGGGGAGGTGCAGGAGTGGCTCCTCTGGTAGAGGCCATCCTTACTGTGCACGTTGGGGAACACAGCTCTCCATGCCTGTTCAGTGGCCTAATGCTGACCCTTCTCTCTGCTGCTTTATTACATTCTTTTAAAGGGTGGCAAGGATATGGGAACTTTGTTTTTTGCAGTACTGGGGGTTGAACCTGGGGCCTTGCACATGCTAGGCAAGTGCTCTACCACTTGGCTCATCCCCAGCCCTCTTTACTACTTCCATTTTCTCCCTTGCTACTGTATCCTATCAGAACTTAATCAAGTGCAGGTCTTTTCTGTCTTTAAAAACAAAAGCTGTCCCCTATAGGTGCCTCTCTCCCTCCCCTCACCTTTTTTTTTTTTTCTTCTTTTTTGCAGTGCTGGGGATTGAACTCAGGGACTTGCACATGCTTGGCAAATGCTCTACCACTGAGCTGCACCCCAGCCTTTTTTATTTTATTATGAGACAGGGTCTCTTTGAGTTGCCCAGGCTGGCCATGGACTTCCTGTTCTCCTGCCTCAACCTCCTGAGTTGCTGGGATGACAGATGTGCACCGCTGTGCCCACCCTCTTTTCCTGTTCATGTCAATTTAGCCTTGTTCTCCCAATCTACTAAACTGTCCTTCTAAGGTCATTAGTGCCTTCTGTGTCACTGTGAATGCTAGTTATTGCTCATCTCCCTCAATCTCTCAGCAGTATTGTTTTCTCATGCCCTCCCACAATGCCTCTGTGGCATCTCCTGTTATCTCTGGCCACACCTTCTTGGTTTCCATTGACAGTTTACATTATCCTGCTCAGCCCTCTAGCTGCTGGGGTTCTTTCCAAACTGCTTTCCCTTCTTTGCCTTTTTTTTTTTTTTTTTGGTACTGGGGAGTGAATCCAGGGGCACTTAACCACTGAGCCACATTCCTAGCCCTTTTTAAATTTTATTTAGAGACAAGGTCTCACTGAATTACTTAGGGTCTAACTGTCTTCTTGTCCTGCAACTAATTGTTAGACCTTAATCATTTGACATCTTAAATATTTCATATGTTTAATAAAGTGCAATAAAAATGCAACTTTTTTTTAAAAAATTTTTCTTTTGGAGTTGAAAGTGGACAGAATGCCTTTATTTTATTTGTTTATTTTTACGTGGTGCTGAGAATCGAACCTAGTGCCTCACATGTGCTAGGCAAGCACTCTTCCACTGAGCTACAGCCCCAGCCCCAAAATGCAACATCTTTTTAAAAAAGAATCTGAAAGGTAATTATGAAGTTCATGTGGGGTGAAGAAACACCCTGTAAGAATAAACACTTCAGAAGAAGTATAATGAGGGCTAGCTTGCCAGTGCCATAGTACATTATAAAGCTGCAGTAACCAAAATGGCTTCATTAACATGCAGTGAGTGGACAGATCATGGGACGGAACAGAAGTGAGAAATGGGTCTAAATGTATTGTACATTTAACATATGATGAAAGATATATTTTTATTCTATTTAGGGGCACTGATAATACCAGTTTTTGTATTGAGGCAGTTATTTGATTCACACGAGAGTTTATTTCTGGGCTTCCTCTCTCCCATTGATGTGTTCTGTCTTAATTATGGTGGTCATGTAGTAAGTTTTGAAATGAAGACATGAGATCTCCACCTTCATTCTTCGTTTTCAAGATTGTTTTGACTGTATGTAATCCTATGAAGTCCCATATTGATTTTAGGCTGGGTTTTCCTCTTGCTACTTAAAAACTTCATTGGGATTTTGATAGGGACTGCCTTGGATCTGTAGATGACTTTGGGTAATGATGACATTTTAATATCTAGGTGAAGGTTTGTTAATTTTATTGACCTTTTCTAAGAACTAATTCTTGGTTTTGTTAGCTTTTCCTGTTTTTATATTTATCTTCTGCTAGCCGTAGGTTTAGTTCTTTTTTTTTTTTTTTAGTATCTGTTTTTTAGTTATAGGTGGACACAATATCTTTATTTATTTATATATATATTTATTTATTTTTATGTGGTGTTGAAGATAAAACCCAGTGCCTCACACGCGCTAGGCAGGTGCTCTACTGCTGAGCCACAACCCCCACCCTAGTTCTTTTTTTTTTTTTAAACCCCAGTTCTTCAAGGTGTAAAGTTGGTTGTTTTGAGACCTTTCTTCTTTTTTAATGTGTTTAGAGCTATAAGTTTCTCTTTTGGTGTTGCTTTCACTGTGTTCTGGGTTTTTGTATGATTTTTTAAAAAGTATTTTCTTAGTTGTAGTTGGACACAATACCTTTATTTTATTTATTTATTTTTAAGTGGATTGAACCCAGAGCCTCACACATGCTTGGCAAGTGCTGTCCTGCTGAACCCCAGCCCCAGCCCCTCGTATGATGTTTTTAATATTCATTTGTCTCCATATTTTAAAATTTCCCTGTGATTTTTTCTTTGACTCATTGATGGTTTAAAATTATTTGCTTTTCACATGTTATAAATTTTCTAGTTTTCCTTCTGTTTTTAGTTGCATCCCATTATGATTGATTTCACTCTCAAAATTGATTAAATCCTGTGTTGTGTCCAAACACATGGCCTACCTGGGATCATTTCTTGTTTCTTGTCATTTCTTGTTGGTCTCCTTTAAGCTGAAATGATTCCTTGGACTTTTCATCATGATTTTGACAGTTTGAGAGGATACAAGATAAATTATTTTGTTCTCCAGAATGGGCTTATCTGATGTTTCCTGGGGATCAGAGTTGGGTTTGGTATCTGAGTTTGTTACGTAAGGCTTGCTGTATCATCTTAGATTATTCCATCTAGAGTCCAGAGATGCCCATATTTCCCTATGAGTGATGCCACTTTGATAGCCAGCTCAAGGTGTGGTCTGTTTCTCCCCCACGGAGTTCCTGGTTTTCTCTTTGTAACTTAATGGTGCTTTTTGGAGAGATACTTTGAGAACTGCATCTCACTTTTTCTCCTTGATTGGTTTATTTTCTAAACTAATCCATACTTTAATGTTTAATAAAATGATTATCTAGCTCCATGATTTGCTTTCTATCAAGTGGCATTTTGAAAAGTTTTTTAAATTTTTATTATTTTTTAAATATATTTTTAAAGTTGTAGATGGACATGATACCTTTATTTTATTTATTTATTTTTATGTGATGCTGAGGATTGAACCCAGTGCCTCACGCATGCTAGGCATGTGCTCTACCGTGGAGCCCCAGCCCCAGCCCTCAGTTGGCGTTTTACTCTAAGGAAGAGCTCCACTTTCTTGTTGTTTTTCTTTCTTTCTTTCTTTTTTTTTTTTTTTTTTGTACCAGGGATTGAACTCAGGGGCACTCAGTCACTGAGCCACATCCCCAGCCCTATTTTGTATTTTATTTAGAGACAGGGTATCACTGAGTTGCTTAGTGCCTTGCTTTTGCTGTGGCTGGCTTTGAACTCGAAGATCCTCCTGCCTCAGCCTCCTGAGCTGCTGGGATTACAGGTATGTGCCACCATGCCTGGCGACTCTACTTTCTTGAAGATATGTTTATTTGATCTGTTATTAATGTGAATTCAAGAATTCCTGTTTTGCCCAGTGGTTTATAATCCATTACTGTTGTTTGTTTTGATGCTCGTATTGTCCTTAACCAGGCCAGGTTGCCCTTTAAGCGGGCTCCTCTCCTGCTTTGATATGTGAATCAAGTTCACATGTGCACATTCCTTTATGGGTAGTAGTTTTAATTCTGAAAAGAGTTTTTCTTACCTCAAGCTCATGAAGGTAGTTTCCATTTTCTTAAAGCTTTATTGGTTTGCCTGTTTTACCTGTCTTTACCTTCCTGGAATTGATGCATGGTTTGAAGTAGGAGTCCCTTCCCCCATTTTTTCTCTTCAGTGATTGACCTTGTCAATCTAGAGCCTTTTATGGAAATGAACATCCATTCCTGCTCTTCGATGCCGCGTGTGTCATAAATCCAGCTCTGGTGGTCTGTGTGCCTATTTCTGTGACAGTGCCTCACTATCTCAGTCAGGGTGGCTACAGGAGATGTTGATAGCTGGTAGAGCAGGTTGCAGGTTGGCCCACCTTGTTCTCAGGTGAAATGGGCTATTCTTGGCCCTTTTCGTTTATGCAAGGTGTCCTCAGGTTGCCTAGGCTGGTGGTCTCGAACTCCTGGGTTCAGGAGATTCTCCTGCCTCAGCTTACTGAGAAGGTGGGCTGTGGGCACATGTGACCACGTCTGGCTTTATACATTTTTTTCAACTTTATTGAAATGTGAGATAAATTATACATACTTGAAGTATACAACCTGATGTTTGTATAAATCCATAAAGCAGTTACTATATGATTCAAGACAAGGAACATCCTGCACCCCTAAAAGTTTCTTTGTAATCCATTCTTCCCTGTTTAACAAAACCTGATCTTCTGGTAGCCATTGACTTACCTTCTGTCACTATAGATAAATTTGCAACCTTCTGTCTTTACAAATAAATTTGCATTTTCTAGGATTATGTATCAATGGAATCATACAAAATGATATTTTATGTATAAAAAGTCATATGGAAAAAATGTACTCATTAGTGGGAGGAGCGTTAGCTGCTGCTGCTTTTTTTTTTTTGTGATGCTGGGAATTGAACCTACGGCCTTGTGCATGTGAGGCAAGCACTCTACAGCTGAGCTGTTGTATCCCCAGCCCGTTTATTTAGGTCAATTGCTTAGACATTAATCTTCTAATGAACATTTTAGGTTGTTTTTAGTTTTTTTTTAAAAAATAGACCTTAATTTTTTAGAGAACTTTAATGTTCATAGCAAAATTGAGCAGAAGGCACAAAGATTTCCTGTATATACCCTGCTCTCGCTAGAGTGGTACATTGTTACAGTTGGTGAACCTACATTGACACATCATTACTCAAAGTCCATTGTCCCTTTTAGGGTTCACTCTGGATGTTGTTCATTCTGTGGGTTTTAACAAACATATAATGGCATTTTTCATATGAATAGTTTGACTCTCCTCAATCTACCCTAAAAATCCTCTGTGCTCTGCCTGTTCCTACCCTCCCCCCATCCTTTGACAGCTACTGTTTTTCTGCCTATCTAGTTATGCCTTTTCCAGAATGTCACATAGTTGGAATCATCCAGTTGGTAGCCTTTCCAGATTGGCTCC
This sequence comes from Spermophilus citellus, assembly GCF_964194105.1. Lineage (NCBI taxonomy): Eukaryota > Metazoa > Chordata > Mammalia > Rodentia > Sciuridae > Spermophilus > Spermophilus citellus. Next base: position 33,939,217 of record NC_138188.1, read on the forward strand.
TGTCACTTACTAATGCACATTTAAATTTCCACCATGCCTTTCAATGGCTGAGTAGCTCACTTATTTTTAGCACTGAATAACATTCCTTATCTGGATGCTAGGGGGTTATGTTACCCATCCACCTGTCAGAGGACATCTTGGTTCCTTCCTTGTCTTGGCATTATAGTAAAGCTGCTGTAAATACCGTGTGTAGGTTTTCGTTTGGATGTATGTTTTTGACTAATTTGGGTAAATACCAAGGAGTGCCATTACTGAATCATATGTTAAAAGTATATTTAGTTTTATAAGAAGCTGCCAAACTGTCTTCCAGAGTGGCCATACCATTTTACATTCCCATGAGAAATGACTGATAATTCCTGTTGTTCCACATCCTCCCCAGCATTTGGCATTATCAGTGTTCTGGGTTTCAGCCATTCTAGTAGGTGTGCACTGGTATCTTATTTAAGGTTACAATTCCCTGAAGATGGACGGTGTGTGGCATCTTCTCATGCTTACTTGGCATCTGTATATTTTCTTTGGTGAGCTTTCTGTTCAGGTTTCTGGCCTGTTTGTTTAAATAGACTGTGTTTTGTTGAGTTCTATGTGTTCTTTCTGTACTCTGGATAATAGTTCTTTAGTTGATGTTTCTTTTGTAAATACTTTGTTGTGGTCAGTGGCTTGTCTTTTCCTTGTCTTGATAGTCTTTTCCTTAGAATAGAAAAATTTAATTTTAACAAGTATACCTTATTTCTTTCATGATTATGCCTTCAGTGTTCTTTTAAAAAGTCACTACCTGAACCAAGATCATCTAGATTTTTTTCCTATATTCTGTTCTAGTATGTGTGTACTTTCCTTACTGCTTTTATTTAAGCCTGTGGTCCAGTTTGAGTTGATTTTTGTGAAGGGTGTTGAATCTTCTAGATGATTTCCCCCTAATTTGGATATCCAGTTGCTCCAGACCATAATTTGAAAAGTCCCTCTTTCCTCCAATATATTGCCTTTGCTCCTTTGCCAAACATTAATAGCCTCTGTGTGTTTGTTTCTGGATTCTCTGTTCTGTTCTGTTTACTCTTCAGCCACCACTATAGTGTCCTGGTAACTGTGCATTGATAGCGTGTGAAATAGTGTCGTTCTTCCAGCTCTGCTTCTCCTGGCTCTCTGGGTGTTTTGCCTGACCATATAAACTTCTAGAATTATTAGAGCTACTAAATAACTTGAGGTTTTTTTTAAAAAATTATGATTATATTGGATATGTTGATGAAGTTTAGAAGAAATGAAATCTTTACAATCTTAACTCTTTCTACCTCTGAACGTGGAGTATCTCCATTTAGTTCTCTGATTTCTCTTGTAGTTTTTTCATAGATTTTTGTACATATTTTGTTAGATGAATACCTAAGCATTTAATTTTGGTGGTGCTAATGTAAATGGTAGTGTTTTTAATTTCCAATTCTACTTGTCCATTTCTGGTATAAGAAAGTGACTTTTGTGTAATAACTTTGTATCTTGAAACCCTGCTTTAATCACTTGTTAGTTTACACACACACACACACACACACACACACACACACACATATTTTTAATAGTACTAGGGATTGAACCCAGGGGCACTCCACCTTTGAGCACCCCCTTTTTTAAATTTTAAGGCAGGTATAATTTGCCCACCTGGCCCTCAAACTTGCAATCCTGCTTTCTTAGTTTCCCAAGTTGCTGGAATTACGGGTGTGCACTACTGTGCCTGGCCCTTTTGTGGTTAATTGAGCATTTTATACGATCCCATTTTCTCTCCTTTATTAGCACATTTGTTATACTTTTTTTTTCTTTTTTGAACTTTATTGGTTGTCTTAGGCTTTGCGATAAACATTTGCAACTAACCCAGGTGTCTTTCAGATTACATGTACCACTTCCTGGGTAGCAGTAGGATAACAGTAATTCACTTTCCTCCCAGCTCTTGGATTATTGCTGTTATTCATTTTCTCTGTATGCATGTATATGTGTGTATATGCATATGTAATTGAATGTATTGTTGCTATTATTTTGAACAAATTATGTTAGATCAACTAAGAATAAAAAATAAAATTTTATCTTCATTTATTCCTTATGTAATATTCTTTCTTTATATGGCTCCAAGTTTCTGACCTTTATCATTTACCTTCAGAAAGATATTCTAAATAATTTAACATTTTTTTTTTGAGAGAGAGAGAGAGAGAGAGAGAGAGAGAGAGAGAGAGAATTTTAATATTTATTTTTAGTTCTTGGCAGGACACAACATCTTTGTTGGTATGTGGTGCTGAGGATCGAACCCGGGCCGCACGCATGCCAGGCGAGCGCGCTTCCGCTTGAGCCACATCCCCAGCCCAATTTAACATTTCTTGCAAAGAATATCTACTAACGATAGATTTCATCAGTTTTTGCTTATCTGAGAAAGTCTTTTTAAAGTATTTTTTTTTAGTTATAGTATCTTTATTATTTATTTATTTAACTTATTTTTTATGTGGCTCTGAGGATTGAACCTAGTGCCTCACATGCTAGGCAAATAATCTACCACTGAGCCACAACCCAGCCCTTGAGAAAGTCTTTATCTTTTTACTTAAAAAAAAAAAAAAAAAAAAACCAAACTTATTTTTTAGTTGTAGGTGGACACAATACCTTTTTATTTGTGTGTGGTGCTGAGGATGGAACCCAGGGCCTCATGCATGGCCTTGAGGCACATGGTGGTAAGGGGCGGGGCATTCTGTAGTCCTGAGCAGGTCCTGTCTTCCAGTGACCCTGGGCTTTGGAGTGTGAACCCTAGGTATTTCTCAGTCCCCTCCCTCTCACCGCTTCCTGGAGGGGGGCAGGGATTGGGATGGAGTTAGGTATTTTCTTTCCTCAGGTCAGTTATCTCTGATAAAACTCCACACACTGGCTCAAAATGATCCTTTGTCCCCTCCCCTTGCCAGAAGCAGCAGGAGGGTTTTCACTAATAGTTACTGAGAACCTGGGCAAGTTCTTGGTACAGTTTTCAAGTACAAGACCCTCAGTCACTAGGCCCTTTTGGAGTATTCATCTTAGATTACCTGCTGAGCCTCTGGTAGCTCCTCAGTGAAGTTCAGGTTCCACTCAGCTCTGGCTTCCCTGGAGGTTTGGACTCAGGATTTCTGCTCTGACAAGCCTCAGTTCTCTGTGTTTGTCTACCTGCCAGTCTCAGATTTTGGAGTGATCTGCCCTGTGATTCCACCTCTCTGATAGATCTAAGATCTCTTGATTTTTCAGTTTGTTCAGCTTTTTACTGGTTAGTAAAAACTTGTGAGTCCAGCTTCTTACATGCTGACTGGCCATTTCCAGTTTAATTGTTCAGAATAGTGCTGCTATGAACATTTGTTTGGAAATTTTGTGGAATTCGGGATCTTTCTATCTAGATGTTTCTAGCAAGATTCCAAACAAAGGAACCACAAAAGACTGATACCGTACAAATAATAGACTAAGGATGAACCTTAGTTTGTAAAAAGTCAGTTGGCTGAGCACCGTGGCTTATACCTGTAATCCCAGTTACTCTGGAGGCTGAGACAGGGGGATCTATGTTTCTATGTTCAAGGCCAGTCTAGGCACCTTCGTGATACCCTGTCTCAAAAAATAAAAAGGGGATGTGGTTCAGTGTTGAGCACCTCTGGGTTCAATCCCAGTACCAACAAACACAAAACCAAATCGCAACAAAACAAAATCTTGTCCACTTGAAAAATGGGCAAAGAAAATGAATAGTCAGTTCAGAGATGACTACAGTAAAATATTTATTGTAGAACTGCTTATTTGACAAAATATTGGAAACAACTGTCCATCTGTAGGTGACAGTTCAGTTACAATACATGTCCTAATATACTGATCTTATGATCTTCAAACTATAGTACTATGGTTTAAAAAGAAAACGAATTCGGGAATATTATAGATATGATACCGTTTGTGTTATAAATGAAAAAGATACTATGTAAGAAAGAAAATGTTTGTTAGTGTTACCAACATTCTAGGCCAGAGGACTGACTCTGCACCTCCCGGAAAACCAAACCCCAAACCCCACCAGATCCTGTCGTTTGCCTCAACACCAAGCAGAAAATATAATGGTGAAAGCAGAAAAGGACACTTACATCAATGTGACTCTATTAGGAAGGCAAAGTGAGATCCAGCATGTCAGCCCTGTCTTTGGGGTGCTGATGTGAGTGGAGATTGAAATAGAGGAAGACTCCGGGTGGGGGTGGCGAGAGGCTTGAATTGTTGAGCAGTCTCTGTCCAGCTGTGGCTGGTTGCCCATTCTCTGGGCTCTGGTTCTGAGAGGTGGCCTGAGAGAGATCTTTGTCACTGGAGGGGGCAGCTTCCTCTTGCTGCTCAGGGTGTTTATCCATCAGACCTGGGGTCCTGGAAGGGGGCAGCTGAGCTCCCATGACACATTGCTCCTGCTGTTTCTGGAAGGTGTCCGTCAGTGACTGCAGACTTCTAGCCCCCGCTCCAGGGCTGTGAAACAGGATGCTGCATGTATTGTCTCAGACTCAAGAGGGTTGAGATAGGTTTGGGATTTAGGGCAAATAAACCTTGTGTCGCTAATTTTTAGATGAACACTCCTTAAATGATTAACATGTCTACGTGCTGAGCTCAGCAGGGGCCTGACTCAAAGTTGAAGGTAATAAAGGAGGCAGATACCAAATGAAGGCAGAGGTGCCCGTAAATTTACCCTACTTTCTGCTACCCGCTGCACATGTGTAGACCTAAGTGGGGGGTCACTGCTGTCAGCAAAGGCAGCCTCTCTAAGTCCCTGTTACATTAGAAAATAAGAGGACAGATATATGCGTATAAATGTATGTGTGTTTGTGTGTGTGTGAGTGTGTGTGTTGTGTGTGTGTGAATGCGCTCATGTGCATGGGTGTCTCTATAAGGATAAATCAGAAACAGTGGTGTCTTAGGGGAAGGAGATTGGAAGCTTGGAAACAGGCCTGGAATATGGACTTTCTCCTTCCTTCCCCCTCCTCCTCTGTGGTTCTGCTCATGCTAGGCAAATGTTCTACCACTGAACTATGCCCCTAGACCTTTTTATTTTGATGCGAGTTCTTGCTAAATTGCCCCGGCTGGCCTCCAACCTGAGATCCTCCTGCCTCAGCCTCCCGAATAGCTGGGATTACAGGTTTACACCACTGCACCAGGCTTGGACTTACTTTCCACTGTATCCCTTATTCTTGTGTTTAAATTTTTTATAGCGTACCTTTTATCATCTATAACTTAGAAACTAAAAATCAAAAGCCTGTCACCCTCTGAGTGCCCATGTATTGATTATCAGTGTCTTTAAGTGTCTTCACTTACAGTGATTAGTTGCATACCATCTTAGGGGCCTCAGTTTCCCCAAATGTACATGGGGGTGATATGGTAGATAGATTTTACTGACATAGTCCTGTGAAGTGCTTAGAAAAGCACTTGGTTCTCAGCAAACTCTGAGTAAGGGTCACCTGTTACTGAGTTCTATGAATGAAGGACTCTGAGATATTCATCACACTGTGAGTTAATTTGAGGAGATAGAACCACGCAAGAAAGATTAAAAAAAAAAAAAGCATCAGACAAGGAGGCCTGGAAAACTCAGGTCTTCATCTGGATGGGTGTCTGCTCCCAGTCTTTTTTTTTTTTTTTTTTAAAGAGAGAGGAGAGAGAGAGAGAGAGAGAGAGAGAGAGAGAGAGAGAGAGAGAGAGAGAGAGAGAGAGAGAATGAGAATTTTTAATATTTATTTTTTAGTTCTCGGCGGACACAACATCTTTGTTGGTATGTGGTGCTGAGGATCGAACCCGGGCCGCACGCATGCCAGGCGAGCGCGCTACCGCTTGAGCCACATCCCCAGCCCCTGCTCCCAGTCTTGTTCTGCTGTCAAGCCGCTGCCTTCCCTGAAGCGGAGTGAGCTTCAGAATCTGAACTGCTCTGGTGATTTGAGGTTGATAGTTCTGGAAATCTGATTTCAGGACACCTCCTACCTATTTATCACTGGCCCTGAAGTCGTGAAGTCTGTCACCAATGAAGATGTCACCCAGGAGGAGCTTGGTGGCGCCAAGACCCACACCACCATGTCAGGTGAGAGGCCCGAGGATGAGCTTACTATATGAGCAAGTAGCCAGGAAGGGGCACTGCCAAAAGGAATGGTGACAGATTTCTAAAAATGTCATTTCGTTGGCTGGACTTACTTGGGGAGATTGTAGTACAGTGTATTGCCTGCAGACATGGAATGAATACTAGGGTGTTATTAATGCTTTTATATAATTATTTTTGGTGTGGTGCTGGGGATGGAACCCAGGGCCTCACACATGCTGGGCAAGTGCTGTACCACAGAACCACACCCAAGCCCCTGCTTTAATATTCTTTAATTTTTATTCTTTAATTTTAAAACGAATCCTTGGAATGGTGGTCATAAGTAGGTATGATGTATATATGTGCAGTTGAACTTTTAACAAAAAGGTCTGTGACTCCAAAGTTGGAGAATGTCTTAAGGATAGGTAGTGTTTTACCGACTCCCACTGGCCAGGTAGGTCTTAACATGACGGTCATGTTCGTGTGTTCATGAGATTGGTCAGTTCCTCTCTGGGATTACTTAACCACTCATGCCACAGTTAAAATGTGTAAAAGTCTGTGCTTTGGCATTGAAACAAAACATTTTTGTTCCTAAAGAAGGCACAAAACTTTATATGGAGAGCAGGGCATGATTCTGATATCAGTGAAGATGCATTATCTCGGGGCATAATTGGCAGTGGTTTCTTTCTCACTGGGATATAAAATATGTTGAGTCTTGGTGATGTCTTTGGTTTGATAAAATATGCTGTTTACTCTTAATATCAGTGGTATTTAGTGTTTATGGTAGAATATACAGTAGTAAAAATAGAAATTCCATCGACCACAGATAATCACCACTGAGTTTTCTGTGATACCTCTGCCATCTTTTGGGCCTGTGAGTGTGAATACATGATGTACATCCAAGCAGGTGGACGCATGTTCTTTGTTGCCTGTTTTTTCTCTTGATAGCTTAAAGTAATGAAGCTCTGCCCATGACATTGGATTTCCTTTGTAACATGATTTTAGGAGTTTGTAAAAAAATTTTATTTATTTTGGTTGTTGATGGACCTTTATTTTTAAATTTTTTTTAAAGAGAGAGTGAGAGAGGAGAGAGAGAGAGAGAGAGAGAGAGAGAATTTTTAATATTTATTTTTTAGTTCTCGGCGGACACAACATCTTTGTTGGTATGTGGTGCTGAGGATCGAACCCGGGCCACACGCATGCCAGGCGAGCGCACTACCACTTGAGCCACATCCCCAGCCCTGGACCTTTATTTTTTATTTATATGCGGTGCTGAGAATAGAACCCAGTGCCTCACACATTCAAGGCAAGCGTTCTACCACTGAGCCACAACCCCAGCCCCGAGTTTTTTGTGTTTTTTTTTCAGAATAGTATGCGGTAGTCTTTCAGGGCCTGAGCCCCTTTAAAGGTCTGCGTCTCGTGCCTGATCCTGTATCCCCTAAGCAAGGTCCAAAGATGCTCTGTGTATCAGACTCCCATCTTGCTCTTTTTCCTTCCTTCTTGGCATTGGATCACACACTTTCAATAGTTATTTACAATGTGCAGTTAGTTGTGTGTTTGTGTGTATGTATGTGTGTGTGTGTTTCTAAATACATTCAGAGTTGTATAATCATTCCCACAATTTTGGAACATTTTCATCATCCCCAGTACCCCATTACCCCTTGTACCCAATAGCACTCCTACCCTATTGCACCCCACATTCCCTGCCCTAGGCAAAGCAACCATCAGCCCACTTGCTATTAATGTGGGTTTGTCTATTGGGATATGTTATATAAATGGAATCCTACAACATGTAATCTTGTGTGACTTGTGTCTTGCTTAGCATCAGTTGTTTAAGGTTTATCATTTTGTATCATGAATCAATATTTCATTCCTTTGTATGATTGAATAATATTTTAATGAATATTTTTGCAGTATTGGGGATAGAACTTGGGGTCTCATATGTGCTAGGCAAGTGTCTTACCACTGAGCTTCCTTTCTCCTTCCTACTCCAGCCCTACTGTATTTTATTGTCTGTTGATCAGTTAATGGATATTTGGGTCATTTCTACTTTTTCTGCTCTCTTAAGTATACTACTATAAATATTTTTATGTGAATGTATGTTTTCATTTCCCTTTGATACATACCTATAAATAGGATTTCTGGATGAAATGATAACACCATGTTTAACTTTTTGGAGGAACTGCCAGACCGTCCTCCAAAGTGGTTGTACTAATTTACAAATACTTCTTGATTGAAAGAATTTTGTTACATCAAAAATGCTTTTTACTCATTGGGTAGGAAGCATTGTCCTTAGGGGCTGGGAACACATCTGTGGTCAGAACAGCAACAAGTTCTGCCCATGTGGGGCCTGTGTTCTAGTCGAGAAGATAGATAATAACAAACATTAACAATAAGTACATCTGATAGCATGTCAGAAGGTAATATATAATGTGGAAGAGTAGGACAGGGCAAAGGGAATTGGGGTGACTGAAGTTTCAAATGGGGTGGGTAGGGTAGGCCTCACTGTGAGGGCAAGGATTAAACAGTTGGAAGTTCTTTTTGGGTGTCTAGGGAGGAGCATTGCAGGCAGCAGGAAGAGTCAATCAGAGGCCCTGGGGTAGGAGAGTGACTATTCCGTGGACAGCCAGGAGTAGAGACATGACATGATTTGACTTAAAAGCTCCTCCTGGCTGCTGTGTAGACAAGAGACCGTAGGGGCAGCGGTGGAAGCAGAGAGTCTGGTGAGGCCGACCTGAGAGTCCTCGGTCACTTGCTGCACTGCATTCATGACCTTGTTTGCTGCTCTTTATTTCAGAATGCTCTTCAGGAGCAGTGGCTTGATCCCTGGCTAGGGTCAGGTAGTCCCTCTTTCCCCTCTCCATTGTTGAGCACGTCGTGGGCCAGGTAGTGGCCTTGCCAGGGGATGGCAGTGGTGGGATGCCCTCTAAGGGAGCATCCTGCAGGGAACAGGGCAGCAGGTGTGACAGGGAAGGTGTGAAGAGCCCCCCCAACACACAGGGGTGGAAGTGGAGGGTGGGAGGACCGAGAGGAGGGGACGTGAGCACAGACCTGAGTAAGGAAGGTGTGACCCTGCGGAGTGTCACCCTGCGGAGTGTGACTCTGTGGAGTGTGAGGGTAGAGCACAGAACCGTCTGTGTGGGTTGCTGCTCAGTCCAAAGGTCGGAGGTGTGCAGTGTCCATCCTTAGCAGAGGATTCGAGGATAGAGCTGTCATTGTGGTCTACGGCGAGAGCCCCAGAGAGGGCACATGGGCAGGAAGCAGCGTCCAAGCGCCAACTGGTGCCCTGGCCCATTTATCCTCCCTGTTTTCTCAGGTGTGGCTCACAGAGCTTTCGAGAATGACGTCGATGCCCTGTGCAATCTGCGGGAGTTCTTCAATTACCTGCCCCTCAGCAGCCAGGACCAGGCTCCCATCCGCGAGTGCCACGACCCCAGGTGGGTGACAGGCGGTCCCTCCTCTCATTTTTCAGGATGGCTTCCCTTTCTGCCCTGACCGGACCTCCAGGATCGTTGGGCATTCTGGAGCAGGTTGTGGAGTAGGGTCAGTGTGGCTTCTAGATATGGGGATGGTGGTAGCATGTCTGGGTGCAAGAGCAAAGAAAGATGATTTTATGCACATCCCCATTGTGGTAGTTTCTGCTGGATACCTTATAGGGCTGGGGGACCACACATTTTGCTTCCTAAGAGAGATTTGGGTTATCCAAACTCGGAAATGAAAGATTTTTTTTTTTTTTTTTTGTCTTGACATGAAATAAATCAATGCAGAGGGATGCAGACAGCTTGTCCCTCAGGACACTTGCCCGTGCACACTGTTCTTGCCAAAGGCTGGGAGAGTCCTGGAGCGGGCCTGCTCCTGGTGACTTAACAAAGACCTCCTTTCCCTCTTGCTTTTGGGGTCACTGCCTGATGTGGGCACCATATAGACTGCTGCTCCCCTCCTCTGTTCCCGTTTCCTCTCCAGATTAGAACTGCCTGTGCTCACATGGCCTGAACTTCAGTGGTCAGGGTTTAGAGTTGTGTGGAAAGGAAGCCATTTTTAGACACTACCCTAAGGCGTGGACCTGAGCTCCCATCTGTGGGGCCGGGAACAGGCCAGGGGTGACCTGAAATCATGTCACAAAGGCCCCATTGAGGCCAGCGTGTATAGTCCTAGAGGGGAGGGTTGCTCAAGGCCCAGAAACTATAGACATAGCCCTCTTTGTGAATGCGTGTGCGGCTGGCCTTCTTGAAGGGTTGGGGGTCATTTGAAGGTGTTCTGGCCCCATGGCCTGCATTGGTCCAGGGTGGCTGTGTGTGTAGGGGAAAGTGAAGGAGGACTTCTCATCGGGGCCATGCCTAGCACAGAGAAGAGCTCTGAGAGCTGGGCTTGTTGAGCAGGTGGCCTGACCAAGGCCACATCTTGGGGTCACTGTAGCCTCTGGCTGTCCACATGGAACAGGAAGGGCTGAGAGTGATGGAGAGAGGAGGTCTGGGTGGTGGGAGTGGGCTCTGGCTTGGCCTCCCTCCTGGGCCACCTGATGCAGGCAGGAGTCATAGTCTATGTCTCAGTCTATGGGGCTGCTTTTTTTTCTTTATTTCGGTCCTGGGGTTGAACTCAGGCATGTTCTACCCCTGAGATACATTCTCACCACTTTTTATTTTGAGACAGGATCTGACCAAGTTGCCCAGGCTGGCCTTGAGCTTGCATTCCTTCTGCCTTAGTCTCCTGAGTAGCTGGGATCGCAGGCGTGCGCCACCATGCCCAGTATGGTGTAGCTTTGCTTCTTTTGCCTTTTTTTTTTTCCCTGTATTTTTTTAGTTGTTGATGGACCTTTATTTTATTTATTTTTATGTGGTGCTGAGAATCGAACCCAGTGCCTCACACATGCTAGGTAAGCGCTCTACCACTGAGCCACAGCCCAGCCCAGTGGCTTTGCTTCTTAAAGGTGCTCCAGCAGGTCAGCCTTCCCATGGGGAACGGGAACCCTTGATGGTTTCTGCAGAACTCCGACTTTGCTTCTTGCTTTTAATCTTTCAGGATGTTAGATTGGGCTCTCCCTGTCTGTCACTCTGGTGAGCTTTAGTGCCTCACAGTGTCTAGACTGTAGGAGGTACGCAAAAGTTTAAATGAATCACCTTCAGGAGGACAATCTCCAGGGTTGGTATTGGACTCACCAAACCCAGCAGGGACAGAACCAGCCTAGTCCCCACACTGAGCCTCTCCTGTTTCCTTCCCCACCTCCCACCTGCGGAAGGTCACTGGCTGTCTTGACTGTGCGTGCCTCTTTCCTAGTGACCGCCTGGTTCCTGAGCTCGACACCATTGTCCCTTTGGAATCGACCAAAGCCTACGACATGCTGGACATCATCCACTCGGTGAGTGCTGTGCCTCCTGGCTTCCTGCCCTCGCCCAGCCATATCCGCGGTCAATGTGTTTTGGCCGAGTGGGGACGTGTTGGAGCTGGCCTTGGTGTCAGCCGCACAGGGTGGGCACTGAGAGGCCACTGATGGTGTGTTCTGGGAAGAGCTGGTGGCAGTAGACGTCCTGATGGTGCAGATGGACTTGGGGGCTGGAGGTGGAGGAGCCGGATGGGCCAGCTGGCTGGAGTGGGGTGGGGATGGTCCTTGTCATGGAACTTTGTTAGGGACCTTATGCTCAGGCTGCCTTGTCTTTTTAGAGAAAGGGGAGTCTATGGGGTGTCCTGTGATAAGATCAGGATGTGCATGTGGAAGTCTGTGGTGAACGGTACCATTGGTACCTTTTTCTTGGTGTATAGATTTTTGAGTCATTGAGGAAAAGGGACAGCGTCAGGCACATTGGGGGCACTTGTGATGACCATCATCTTCCTCACGTGCATGGCCCTTAGCAGTCCTTGCTGACAAAGGCACATGGGTATCTCTGCAGGCAGCCCATCCCAGGGCCTGGCTCTGATGGCCACATGTTCCTCCTCCTGGCCCTTCCTTTGGGGAGCTCGCAGGGCTCAGCAGCTATGGCCAGACGCAGGTCAGATGGACAGAAAGAAGACACAGGAGACCTAAATACCGTTCATCAGTCGGTAGATCTTATAGATCTAGTTCAGACTTTATAAATCTTATTCTCAAGTACACAGGAAACATTCACAAAAGCTGATCAGAAAGAAAATGTTAAATTCCAGAGAGAAAAAATATCACAACGCTGCTTACAACTAGGAATTTGTGACAGCTAAAAGAAAAGCTGATGTAGGAAATAGAAGCTATAATTACTAGAGAATAGTAACTTTAAGGTATGAATATAAATAGAGCATGAAGGGAACATGAAGAATAGCAATTGAAAAAGAAGAAATTTAGGGGCTGGGCCATGTCTGTAATCCCAACAGCCTGGGAGGCTGAGGCAGGAGGATTGCGAGTTCAAAGCCAACCTCAGCCTTTAGCAAAGTCCTGAACAACTTAGAGACCCTGTCTTTAAACAAAACATAAAAAATGGGCTGGGGATGTGGCTCAGTGGTTAAGTGCCCTTGGGTTCAAGCCGCTGTAGTGGGAGGAAAAAGCAAAAAAAAAAAAAAAAAAAAATTTCAACAACAACAACAAAAAACCCAAGAAATTTAAAAATCATAAGACTAGATGAGTTGAGCAACTTGTTTAGAAAGTAGAGTGTAACAGACTTGGTCCATCACAGGCAGAAAGTGTAAGAGGACTGAACTCCATGGAAGGAAGGAATTCACGAAAAAGTCCTGGGCCCAGTTTCCTGTGAGACCGTCTTTCAGTCCTGGGGTTGAACCCAGCCATGTTCTACCACAGAGGTACATCCCCACCCCTTTTTATTTTGAGACAGGATCTGACTGACCAAGTTGCCCAGGCTGGCCTTGAGCTTGCATTCCTTCTGCCTTAGTCTCCTGAGTAGCTGGGATCACGGGCGTGGAATGACAGACCAGTGGAAGACCCACTTTCTGAGACCTGCATGAACTCCACTGAGGCAACGTTATGTAATTCTTGGAGAGAAGAAAAAGTTAGAAAACCACATTATCTTGTCATCCCAGCAACTTGGGAGCCTGAGGCAGGAGGATGACAATTTAGTAACTTAGGCCCAGTCTCAAAAATTAGAAGGGGTTGGGGATGTAGCTTGGTGATAAAATGGCCCTGGTTCAGTCCTCCAGTGTAACCAGCTGAACAAAAGGAAAACAAACACCCCTCCCTACCAAATCACAAAAACACTTGCCACATTTTTTTTATGAAACAAGCATGACATCATACTAGATTCTGATAAAGAGTACTTAAGGTTTCAGAATATTCCTTTTTACTATTGATATAATACCAAATAAAATATTAGCTAACAAACCCCAGCACCATGTAAAATTATACCCAGGGCTAAGCAAGATTTACTGTAGGAATGCAAAGTTGATTCTAGAAAGTCCAACAATATATTGTATTAATAGGTATTAAGGAGAAAGATCAAGTTTCTCCAGATGCTGAAAAAGTCTTTAAGAAAGTTCAGGGCTGGGGCTGTAGCTCAGTGGTAGAGCGCTTGCTTAGCATGTGTGAGACACGGTTCCATCCCCAGCATCACATAAAAATAGATAAACAAAATAAAGGCATGCTGTCCATTTATGATTACAAAAAAGAAGAAAAATTTAAAAAAAAGTTCAAGTTGGGCACAGTATTTCAGGCCTGTGGTCCCACTTACTTGGGAGGCGGAGTCGGGAGGATTGCAAGTTTGAGACCTGCCTCAGCAATTTAGCCAGATCCTGTCTCAAAATAAAAAAATTAAAAGGAACTGGGGGTGTAGCTCAGTGGTAGAGTGCTTACCTAACATGCTTGAGGTCCTGTGTTCAATTTCCGGCATAAACCCCAACCCTTCCAGTGAATACCCATTCCTGATAAAAATAAGAAAATAAGAATTAATGAATTCTTGCTTGCTTTCTTTTACAAATTTATGCAGTACTGGGGATCAAACTCGGGAACACTCTACCGCTGACCTGTATTCCAACTTTTTTTTTAAAGACAGGGTCTCACTAAGTTGCTGAGACTGGCCTTGAAGTTGCTGAGACTGACCTCAGCATCTTGAGTAGCTGGGATTCCAGGTGTGCTATAGTGCCTGGCTTGAATAATTTTGTGGTATTTTTGGATTGAATCCGGGAGTGCTTTACTACTGAGCTACATTCCCAATCCTTTTATTTTATTTTTGAGGCAAAGTCTCACTAAGTTGCCCAGGCTGGCCTTGAATTTGCTATACTCCTGCCTCAGCCTCCCAGGTTGCTGGGATTACAGTGGGGCTTGAATATTTTCTTTCTTTTTGTGGCAGATTGAACCCAGGGCCTCATGCATGTTAGGCCAGTGCTCTATCACTGAGCCACATCCCTAGCCCTTGAATGCTTTCTTAATATGACAAAATTTGGCATACACTTTTTCAAAAGCAAGCATATTAATAAGGCAAGATAGTTTTTACTGAGAATGGGAGCATGGCACGGGTGCCCATTGAGGAGTCTGTTATTTAATGTTGGACTAGAAATATTAATGCAGCAAGATGAGGAGAATGAGAAGCAAAGCCTTAGAAAGGGAGTTAAGCTGTGTTTGTAGATTAAATATTATGCTAGAAAACTCTAGAGAATTTGTGATTATACTAAGGAACAATAATTGGAGCAGGCTATAAAATTTACATACAGAAATGAAGTCTTCAGAAATTCAAACTTGTAACCACTCATGGTAGTTTCTTTTGCATAGCAGCAGAGAAGATAAAATATTTAGTAATAGTTACAACAGGAAAAGTACAAAAGATATATGGGGCAAATTTTTAAAAAACACTTCTGAAAAATGCAAAAGTAGGCTCAAATAATTGGGGAGAGATCCCTTGTGGGTTGATTATTGGGTTCATATATAAAATGTCAATTCTTCTTCAGTTTGTTTATAAATTTAAAACAATCCTAGGAATTTTTTTATAGAACTAGACAAGTTTGTACATAAATTCATATGGAAAAATGAAAGTATAATAATCATTAGGCATATATTGTAAAGTTACAGGTGGGGAATTTCTGTTTTATATTGTTTTAAGCATTCAGTAGTTAAGACAGTGTGGTCCTAGCACATAAACAGCAGTGGAAGAGAGCAGAAGAACTGGAAATAGACTCAGGAGAGTTTTTGTAGATGATGTATTAAATCTCAAATCCCAGGGGCAGAGATTGACTTTTTTAAGAAATGATACTAGGACAGCTGGGTAACTATTTAGGAAAATATAAAATTAGATCCTTACATACATTACATACAGAAATAAACTGCCAGGTGCTGTGGTGCACGCCTGTAATCCCCGTGACTCCAGAGGCTGAGACAGGAGGATTGCAAGTTTGGGCCAGCCTCAGCAACTGAGCAAGAACCTGTTTCAAAATAAGAAATGAAAAGGACTTGGGGGTGAGGGAACTTTGAATGGGTTGTAGAACTACATAAAAACTGTGAATCCATAGAAGCATTAAAGAAAAGAGTAGTTGAATTCCTCTATAACCTTAGGAGAAGATAAAGATATGCTTTTGAACTGGAGCTCAAATCTGGTTTCAGTAAAAGATTGGTAAAGCTGACTGTGCAGAAATTTAAAATCCTACCGTTAAATTGGTTATGGTGGTGCATGCCTGTAATCTCAGAGACTTGGGAGGCTAAGGCAGGAGGATTGCAAATTCAAAGCCAGCCTCAGCAACTCAGTGAGGCCCTAAGCAACTTAGTGAGACCCTGTCTCAAAATAAAAAGGGCTGGGGATGTGGCTCAGTGGTTAATCATCTTGTGTTCAATGCTGATACCCCCTCCACCAAAAAAAAAAGTCCTGTTCTTTAGAGCAAAAGATTGTAAGCAAAGCTGAAAGGCAGTCAATAAACTGGGAGAAAATATTTGCAACATATATCACAAAATATTAATCTTTGGTAGTTAAAGAACTTTGGTAGATCAATTGAGGGAGTAAAGACCAAAACTGATAGAAAAGTAGGCAAAAAACATGAATAGGTAACTCACAAAAAAGATATAAAATGGACCGTAAGCGTGTAGGAAGACGCTGAACTTCACTAATAATGCTAGAAATACAAATTAAAAGTACATCGAGTTGTTTCTCCTAGGGAGATTGACCAAAAAAAACAGTTTGGAAACATTTCTGTTGGGAAGTCTGTGGGAAGCAGAGACTCATACATGGCTGGTAGGGAAATCCAGTATTATCTAGGCCTAAATAAATAAGCCTTGACCCAGCCTACGCATTTCTAGGAATTTATCCTGTAGATTTGCTTCTCACCATAGGATATTATAGATGTTTGAGTCTACTACCGTTACATTGTCATTTATAATTGCAAGATATGCTAAAAAAGTAAATGTAATTTTCAGAATAATGTACACCACACACAGGAGATTGAGTAAATTTTGGTACATCATACTGTACAGACATGAAAAAGAATGAAGAGGGTATCCAAGTGATTCTAAGATATATTAAGTGAAAAAACCCAATTGTGTAAAGGATTATCAGTGCTATGTTATTTCCATGAAAGCAGAGGAAATAAAAAATACAAATGTAAAAACACAAATCAAAAACTATTAAGAGTAATATCAGAGGGTGTGTGGGAATTGGGTGGGTGAATGAGAAATGACAATGTTAAGATATTAATGTTTTAAAAAATAAAATCAAGCTGGGCGTGGTGGTGCATGCTTGTAATCCCAGCAGCTTGGGAGGCTGAGGTAGGAAGATCGCAAGTTCAAAGCCAGCTTCAGCAACTTGGTGAGGCCCTAAGCAACTAGGTGAGACCCTGTCTCTAAGTCAGATATAAAAATGAGGTGGGGATGTGGCTCAGAGGTTAAGCACCTCTGGATTCAAACCACAGTATCAAAAAAACCTCGAGACCAAATGACAAACTTTCAGATGAAGTAGGAAAATGTGTGAGTTTCATTCAGATGAATAGTTTTTCAACACATATTTTGACTCTATTCATTTGAAGACAAATAGCTATAAAGAAATGTTGAATTGTAGTCTTGGGTTTGTTTTTTATAGTCGTATGGATTAGCAATTTTGAGACATTTTCTCTGTATTTGGGGATTGAATAAATAAGTACATTCTGAGCTAATGGGAGCCAGGTTTCTGCTGTTGGAAAATGAAGTTCATGGTACAAAAATGGGGGAAGCTAGGATGGACTCCGGATGAACTGGACTAGAATTGTATATTAGCACTCATGGCTTTCCATATGTGTGTACACTTAGAAGTGCATGTGAGGGCTCATGTGTGTTTTCTAGTCTGGCTCTGTGGGACCATTAGGAACAACACACACGTTCCTCCAAGTGGAACCTGAGTCCTTTGGAGAAATGGCTGATTGTGTTGCTGGGGCAGGAAAAAAGCCAGACTCATTGAACCTAAAGGTAGATGAGTCCCAAGTATAAGGTAGTGCTCAGATAATGAAGGTGACACCGAGATGACATGTGATGGAGCTCTCACTGGCAAATAGGGGCCATTTGAACATAAAATAATGATCAAAATGATAATCCAGGCTGAGGCTGTAGCTCAGTGGTAGAGCACACTTCCTGGCATGTGTGAGGCACTGGGTTGGATATTAAGCACCACATATAAATACATAAAATAAACATCCATCGACAACCAGAATACATATTTTAAAAAGATGATAATCCACAAGAATCATAATATAAATAAATTGGAAAGGCAAAGATCTTTCTTAAAGCACATGCTGACTGATAAATGGAGGAGAATTGGAAAGGAGAAAGATCACTGTTTGGTAACCGTCACGGCAGTTACTGAGTCAGGCAAGAGTCAGCAATTGGTGTTAAACTAGTAGGTGAAGAACTGGAGTTTTAATGGAAGTTTGATAAAGGACAGGATTTTTACACAGTTTCAGAGTATTTCCCCACAAAATATTAATTACACTAAAAAAATAGAAACATTACAGATGAGAAACCTTGCAGATATCACCACCATTAACTGACGGTTTAACATCATTTACTGCTGGCTAGAGAGAAGGTCACCTCTGTTGTATCTGAATTCAAACATGAAAAAACAACAAACCAACCCAAATAGAAGGCCCACTCTGCAAAATAACTGAGAGGTTATTTTGGCACCTTTAAGATAGCAGGATCACGAAAGACCTAGGAGAAAAACAACTGGAGGAGGACAGAGATAGGACCACCCAGAGTGCCGGTGACCCTGGGTCAGTTTTCACTGTGACAAGGAAGGTTACTGGAACATCTGGCAAAATTTGAATAAGGTCCTGCAATAGAAAATAGCATTGATGTTAATTTCCTGGTTTTGCTATCACCGTAGTTATGTAAAGAGCAGGACCCTATTTTTGGGAGATGGGCTGTGAGGGTAGAGAAGCATCATGTCTAAGAGGAGGGTGAGGAGAGAACAGAGGAGCTTTAGTAAAATGTTAATAAATGAGGAATCTGGGTGAAGGATTCATGAGTGTTTTTTGCAGCGGGTTTTTGTTGCTTGGTGCTGGAGATCTGCTGGGGTCACTGGCACGCTGGGCCGGTGCTCTGCTGCTGAGCTACTGCCAGCTACTGAACTGTTCCTGAAATTTTTATGTAAGTTTGAATGATTTCAAAACCCAAAGGTAAAAACAAATTGTCATGAATAATTCCAGATTCAAATTGTCCAATTTTAGAACCTGTGCAGCAGCCGCACTTAAGGGGCGAGTTTCCCACTCCTCCCCTGGGGTAGGCTGCTGTCCCCCATCCCCGGGGGAAGGGCTGTGTCCTGGTGGAGTGGAGCTATCCAGCTCTGTGACTGGAACAGGAGTATCTTGCTCTGCGTTGCAGCTGCGTCTTGTACTTGTTTCTGTCATTTTGAGCTCAGGAGTAAATTTATTCCTACAGATTGTGGATGAGCGAGAATTTTTTGAAATCATGCCCAATTATGCCAAGAACATCGTTGTTGGCTTTGCGAGAATGAATGGGAGGACCGTTGGAATTGTTGGCAACCAGCCCAAGGTGGCCTCAGGTAGGATGGGAAGGTCTCATAAACCTTGCCAGGGCTACCTGGCCCACGGCATCCTGTCTGCTCTTTCCTCTGACATGTCCTTTCGTGATCAAAAGAAAAACTCAAGTGGTTGTTGTCAAATCAATTTTTCTTTTAAATTTTTATTTTTTTCAGTTCCTCTTTGGATACTAAATATCTTCAATATGGCTCCTTATGTACTTCCCCCTGTGTAAGGGTGTGCAGATGACCCTTCTTCTTAGCTTGCAGGGTCTTTAATTTTTAGAGGCTGGCTTTGTGCCCTGCCATTACATACCCACATCACCCGCTGAACCGTGAGCTCTGAGGGGAGGGGTGTTGGTGTCCAATCCACCACCTTCAACACTGCCCCTGGGTACACAGTACATGACAATGGCATCTTGCTGTGTCTCTTCCACAGCTTTCTAAAGGTGATGGACCCGAGTGACATCCAGGGGATGGGGACTCTTCATGGGTGTGTGCTAGGTGGGGATGGTGGGGTGGGGACTGGGGTACTGCTTTCCTCTTCGCAGTTTCCCTCTTAGTATTTGTTTTTATTTTTGTACTGGGGATTGAACCCAGAGGTGCTCTGCCACTGAGCCCCTCCCCCAGCCCTTTTTGTTTTGAGACAGGGTCTCGCTAAATTGCTGAGGCTGGCCTTGAACTTAGAATTCTCCTGCCTCAACCACCCAGGTAACTGGGATTTTAGGATTTGAATCCCTGTGTTGGAAGAACTTGCCCTCCCTTATTTACCCAGCCTAATCTGTTATTTTTGCCACGGCAGTTTTCCTAGAATGTCATATGGTTGGAATCCTCCAGTATACAGCCCTTTCAATTGGCATCGTTCACTTATTAATGTTTTTAAGGTTTTTCTGATTCATTTTGTGACTTAGTAGCTTCTCCCTTTTAGTGTTGCAGGATATTTCATTATCTGGGTGGCCAAAGTTATTGTGACTTTCCTGAGATTGGTTTCCTTTTTTCTCAAAGTGGACCATGCTGGAGCGACCTGTGCCGTTCAGGGAGAGAAGGCGGGAGTTGCCCAAAGCAAAACGAGCTTCGGCAGCTGCTGGGATGGTCCCTCGGTCCCTCCCTGTACTCACAGGAACAGCTCCTCTGGTTCACCCATCTCCTGACTCTCCTGCAGGTGGCTCTCAGCAAGCTCCTCAGCATGGTAGTGGGGTTCCTTCCGTAGAGAGCCAGGCCTGCCCGAGAAAGCTGGGACTGCTCCCGGGTCCCATCTGGGTCGCCAAATATTGCCAAAAGCTTGGTCCTCAATGCCAATCCAGTAATGAGGACATAGTTTTGAGAAAAAGGAAAAAGAAGGTTTATTCCTTTGCTATCAAGGAGAAACACAGGGGGCTCCTGCCCCAAAGGCTGGGATTCTTCAGATGTTATTTCTTAAAATTATCTCGGTCCCATTTTCTCAGTCTTCTCCTCCTGGTCCTATGCTGTGTAAGTTGGTCCACTTGGTGGTGTCCCTTTAGGTCCCTGAGGCCTGTTCATAAATTTTGTTTTTTTCGCTGCTGCTGCTAAGATATTGTAATTTTAGTTGTTTGATCTTCATATTCCCTGATCTTTCTTCTGCTTGCCCAGATCTTCTGTCGAGCAGGAGAATGGAATGAATTTTTTCATTTTTAGTTATTATACTTTTTTAGCTCCAGAATTTTAGTTTTATTTATAAATATAAATAATTGTATTATTTCTTTTGCTTTCCTGCTTTCTTTCTTTTTTGTTGTTGTTTTGGTACCAGGGATTGAACTCAGGGGCACTTGACCACTGAGCCACATCCTCAGCCCTATTTTGTAATTTTCATTTAGAGACGGGGTCTCTCTGAGTTGCTTAATGCCTCACTTTTGCTGAAGCTGGCTTTGAACTCACAATCCTCCTGCCTCAGTCTCCTGAGGTGCTAGGATTATAGGCATGTGCCACTGCACCCAGCTCTTTCTTTTTTGGGTAATAGGGGTTGAACGTAGGGGTGCCCTATCACTGAGCTGCATCCCCAGCACTTTTTATGTATTTATTTTTTCTGAGACAGGATCTCATTAAGTTGCTGAGGCTGGCCTCAATCTTGTGATTCTCCTGCCTCAGCCTTCTGAGTTGCTGGGATTTCAGGCATGCACCACCGCACCTGTCCCGGATATGAATTCTTTCTAGGTATATGTACCACACGTATTTTTTTCCTGGTCTGTGACTTGTCTATTCATTTTCTTAATGGTGTTTTTTTTTTTTTTTTTGATGCACAGACATTCAGAAAATTGATGAAGTCCTGTTTTTCTGTGTTTTCGTTTCATTCTCTTTATCAGGTTCCATTCCTTTCCCTCATTATCTGCTAGTTTTTAACTGTGAGGGGATATTGCCTTTTGCCAGGTGTTTCTCTGTATTTATTGAGATAGTTGTAGAAAAAAAATTTTCTCCATTATTTAATCGTTTTATTGGTTTTCACGTGTTAAAACCAACCTTGAATTCCTTTGGTAAGCCCTACTTGGTCTTGGTGTGCTACTGGTTATATATTGCTGAGTTCGATTTAGTGATATACTTTACTTAAAAGGTAAGGGTCTTTACTCCTGTATCCAGGAGGGATGTTGGTCTGTGTCCTTCTCTCTCTGGGCCCGACACTATTTCAGCCTTGGGGTTGTGCTGGCCTCAGGGAGTAGGTTGGAAGCTCCCCCAGGGGAGATTCCCTGGCTTGGGCTCTCACTCTGTGCCATTTGTAGATGCCATGCACTCGGTCCTCCTGACTCTGCTTGGGAACATGCTATCCCTGTTTGCAGGCGAAGCTTCCCCTGAGGACACATAGTGTAAATCGTGGAGCCAGAGGCTGATGCTAAGCCCCAGCTGACTCTCCTGGCTGATCACTGCCACTGATGTTCCCACCGGGGCATGCCAAGGCTGTGTCCAGCAAGGGAGCCTCTGAGTTGAGGCTACTCCTTGGCCTTCTTTGGCAAGTGCCAGGCTTGTTCTCTATCCTCCTTGTTTTTCTGGGAGCATGCGGGTTCCTTGGTACCCTTGAGAATGAGACTGTGGAGCCTTCACAGAAACCAGCTCTGGATGGGAGGTGAGGACGTACTGTCTGGGTTGGAACTGGAATTGCCCAGAAGCTCAGCATGGTCTCTCTCTCTCTAGGGTGCTTGGACATTAATTCATCTGTGAAGGGGGCTCGTTTCGTCAGATTCTGTGATGCGTTCAATATTCCCCTCATCACCTTTGTCGACGTCCCTGGCTTTCTTCCTGGTGAGTCGCTGGCAGAGGTTGGGGCCAGGACAAGTGGCTTTGCCCAGTGATGGAGGATCATTTGCACCGTCTCTCAAGGATTCGTGACTTCTGCATATTCTGGCTCCCAGGAGACGGGGTTGTGTGAGGGTAGCTGGGTGTCCCTCTCCGGGGTGCACACCTGTGAGACTCTCCTGTGTGACCCTGACTCTTCCTCATGACCCAGGCACAGCACAGGAGTACGGGGGCATCATCCGGCATGGCGCCAAGCTTCTCTACGCGTTTGCTGAGGCAACTGTGCCCAAAGTCACCGTCATCACCAGGAAGGTGAGGCCTTCGCACTGGAGACGTGACCCCACTTAGCCTCCAGCAGCCTGGCCTGGCACCACCAGGGCTGGCTGCGGTCGTCTTGTGCATCCCTGTGAAGGAGGAGCCTTCCCCCCCCTGCAGCTGGGTCCTTCCAGAGGGAACAGCAGAGGTGGGAGGAGGCCAGGACCAACAGCCTGATTATGAAAGACCCCCTGCCTCGGCCTCCCGGACCCCAGGAGGGCTCTTCTTGTTCTCCATCCCCATGTCACCTGGTTTCCTGGCTCTCTCAGGGTGTGATCTGGTTGTCTCAGGCTCTAATGTTGTGCATTTGGGTCTGTCCTTAGGCCTACGGCGGTGCCTATGATGTCATGAGCTCGAAGCACCTTCTTGGTGACACCAACTATGCCTGGCCCACAGCCGAGATTGCTGTCATGGGAGCCAAGGTGAGGGCCACCAGCTCACCCCTCTCCTGGGCCATGGACTGACTGTACCCTCGGAGCATAGCTGGGACATGTTGGAAAGAGGCTGTGGCCCCTGGATGGGCCAGGACTGGAGGGAGTGGGGCTGAGTCCTTGGCCAGTCTCTTTCCTGGGCCCTTGAGGCCAGTCTGCCTCCATCAGGCACATGCTGGTGTCTTTGGGGCAGGGAGGGCGAGGCAGGTGAGAGGAGGCGAGTGGAACCGGCCAGAGGGGCTTTAAGGATGTGGTAAAAGGGAAGAGAACCGAGTCCCCTGAACTGACCATGGAGAGCTTGGACACCCCAGCCCCCAGGGGGGACCCCAGAGCCCCATCTTTCAGCTCATGAGAAGCTGACCTCAGGTTCTGATCCTGCTGACTTTGGGACAGGTACTTCCTGATGCTTGACCCAGTCCCTGCCCCCTCCTTGTTTTGAAAGAGCTACTGGGTTGAGCCAGATAAACTCCTAGGGTCCCCAGGGGTGGACCGACAGGTGCTGACCTGGAAGCCAGGCCCTTTCCATCTGCAGCTTAGCCTTGCTGTCTGCGCCAGTGTGTGCTCAGGGCTCAGGGTAGCAGAGAAGGAAAATGGCACTTTTAATCCCCTTGATGCAGCGGATGATGAATTTACAGGTTGGAAAGAGGCTGGATATCTTGGCCTCAAAGAACGTTGAGTGGGGGTGGGAGAGGGTGGGATGGGGTTAGGGGCCCAGCCGAGCACCCGGTCCTGTGAATCTTGGGGTCCCGGTGGTTGACCCCAGGCAGGGCCCGTCCCTGTGCTCTGGCCTCTGGAGCTGACACTTCCCTCCAGTGCTCTCTGATTTGCCAAGTTTGCAGCCACACAGTGATGAGTTTACTATCTGCTTGGGTCTGGGACCCTGTGCCAATAAACTGGTCACCCCTCTCCTGACAGGGTGCCGTGGAGATCATCTTCAAAGGGCACGCGGACGTGGATGCTGCCCAGAGAGAGTACATCGAGAAGTTTGCCAACCCCTTCCCTGCCGCAGTGAGAGGTGGGGACGGTAGGGAGGGGCCCGCCCGGTGGCTCACCTGGGGCTCTGTGGTGCAAGGTGGCCTCAGTGTGTGGTGGGCACTGGCTGTTGGACACACTCTGCCCACATGGCCTGTCACCCTTAATGAGCCTCATCCAAACTTCTTTGCATGGGTCCCAAGGGTAGCAGAAGGACGAGGGGGAGCTGCAGGATCCCCTGAAGCCTAGGTTTGGAGGTTGCCAGAGTCACTTTTTTTTTTTTTAAGAATTTTTTTTTTTGCAACATCTTTATTCTATTTATTTAATTTTATGTGGTGCTGAGGATCGAAGCCAGGGCCTCACATGTGCTAGGCAAGCGCTCAGCCATGGAGCTACAGCCCCAGCCTGCCAGAGTCACTTTTGGTGGGAGAAGCAGCAGTTATATTGCAGAAGGACTTGTTTATAGGGAGGGGAGAATTGTAGCCATCTTTGAAAATATAGATATGTTTTCTTAGTTTCATTTCCCATTGAATTCATCTTGGCAGGGTGGAGGCCTTGGAGCAGGCTGGGGAGGGAGTTGGATTTCCTTTTTCTTGCTAAGTGCTCCTAGGCTAGAAATCGGGGACCTGCCAGAAAAACAGGCAAGCCCTGGGGTGCAGGGGAGGGTCACAGGGCCCAGCACCTCCATGCCAGATTGGGCCCTGCTCACATCGTTGGCCCTGGGGATGGTACTGAGGCTGTGCCCAAGGCCTGGGTGGGATGGCATCATGGGGCACCCAGTAATCTCCTTCCTGTCCTTCACCAGGGTTTGTGGATGACATCATCCAGCCCTCCTCTACTCGCGTCCGAATCTGCTGTGACCTGGATGTCTTGGCCAGCAAGAAGGTACAGCGTCCTTGGAGGAAACATGCAAATATTCCATTGTAAACAAATCAAAGTGCTGAGTTACTCTCTGGCCATTTGTAGCCCAGCCCTGCCATATGCATTCACGAAAATCTTGGACTCTAAATACCAGTAATAATTTGAATAGTTAAGTTTATTAAATTCTAAGAATATCTCATTTGTGCCTTACTGTAAAATTATTTGCTTTATTAAAAATCTTGATTGGTATTTTTTTGAGTATCAATTTCATTTTTCATGGCGGAAGTCTGGAAAACCAAGGAAACTGGAAAGAAGACAGGATAGAGTATTACCACCTAGAGCCAGCCGGTCTTCATGTGGCACAAGGGTCTGGGTGTGGTGAGTGCTCCCCAGAGGCTCATGTGCTGGAGTTGGGTTCTCAATGTAGTGATGTTGGGGGGCTGGACCTTTGAGAGGTGGGATCTAGAGGTCCAGCCTCCCAGCGTCACTGAGATGATGTCATTTGAGGGTATGTTGTCAAAGGGATTGTGGGATCTCAGTGTCTCTCTCACTTCCTCTTTGGTGATATGATCTCCTGTCACGGGCTTCAGTTCATGTGACTCAACCAACAGGGACTTCCCCTTCTGTCTCTCTCTCTGTTGCTGTAGGTACAGTAGAATGCACGGGCTTCTCTACCCCTGAGCTGTATTCCCAGCCCTTTTGATTTTTGAGATAGGGTCTCACTATGGTTTCCAGGCTGGCCCTGCACTCGGGATCCTCCTACCTCAGTCTCTTAAGTGGCTGGAATAACAGGCATGTGCTACCATGCCCAGCTTCACCTCTTTTATTGTAAAATTAGCCCACTTTAGGCATTTTGTTGTAGTAATGAAAAACTTATGTAATACTTCTATGTATTTTTCCCCTAAGAATTGATTTTTTTTTAATGTATCGATGAGATAATATGTTTTTAGGGAAACTTACTTCATAGGCTTTGGTTTCCTTACTGGTTTCGATCCTTATCACCACATAAAAATAAATAAAATAAAGGTATTTTGTCCAACTACAACTTAAAAATAAATATTAAAAAATTCAGTCTCTTCATTCCTTCATGCATTGTTGAGGTAAAGTGAGCTGTTGGTGATTGTGGTCTATGTGTCTAGCAGAACGGAAAGTAAGATGTAGTATCCCCTATTGATTTCATTTATTTCCATAAATGTGTTCTCACATTTTTTTTTCTTTTCTTGGTACCAGGGATTGAACTCAGGGGCACTCAACCACTGAGCCACATCCCCGGCCTTATTTTGTATTTTATTTAGAGACAGGATCTCACTGAGGTGCTTAGCACCTTACTGTTGCTGAGGCTGGCTTTGAATCACCATCCTCCTGCCTCGGCCTCCTGAGAAATGCCACTGCACCAGCTTGTTCTCACATTTTAAAAACGCTTTATTGTAAAAGTCTTTAAACCTGTAGAAATGTTGTAGGAATTTGATATCTACCCTTCACCTGGATTCTCAGTCGTTCACATGTTCTGCCTTTGTTTCCTGACTTTCATAAACACGATACTTCATTAATCCAGTGGAGAGTACTTTCAGAATCATGATGCTTTGCTCTCAAACTGTAGTAAGTTATTTTCTAGGAACAAAACCCATTGTCCTCCACAGTTTCTTTCATTTTCATTTGACATCAACACACTTGAGGGGTGGGTGCTTGCCAGCTAGCTTGTACAAGTCCCTCAATTTGGATTTATCTGATTATGTCCTGATGTTGAGATTCAGAGGAGCACTACAGAAACCTGCCCTTTGTCAGGTAAAGAAGTGCATGTCTGTTTTTCCTGTTATTGGTAATCCACTCTGATCATGTGACTGCAGAGGTTTTTTTTCCACCGGGTTATTACAACTTTCCCTTTATAATGAATAATTAATTTGTTAATTAATTAGTTCTGTCAACACTTAGCTGGTTGTTTTTGGATCCACTGGTGGTTCTTGGCTTGGTGTTTGTGATCATTGTGACAGGCTGAGTTTCTAACTTCATGTGTCTATGTTGAGTAGTTGGAGCTCTAAGCAAAGAAGAGCTTTCTACTCTTTTTTTTCCCCTGTCAGTTTAGACTCATGGATTCTTTGAAGATGTTATACATTACTCATTTTTTTAAAAAATTGTTTTAACTAGTTGTACATGATAGTAGAAAGCATTTATGCATTTTGATATGTTATACATAGATGGGATATAATTTCTCATTTTTCTGAATGTACATGTTGTAGAATCATATTGGTCATGTAGTCATATATATACATACAGTAATAATGTCTGATTCATTCTTTCCTATCCTCACATCCCCTCCCTTCACTGACCTCTACCTAATCTAAGGTAATGCTATTCTGCTCTAGTGCCCCCCACCTTATTGTGAATTAGCATCTGCATATTAGAGAAAACATTCAGCCTTTCATCTTTTGGGATTGGCTTATTTTGCTTAGCATGATATTCTCCAACCATTTACTGGCAAATGCCATAATTTCTCTCTTCTTTAAAGCTGAGTAGTATTCCATTGAGTATATATACCACATTTTCTTTATCCATTCATCTATTGAAAGACACCTAGGTTGGTTCCATAGTTTAGCTATTGTGAATTGAGCTGCTATAAACATCGATGTGGCTGCAACACTGTAGTGCTGATTTTAAGTCCTTTGGGTATAAATCGAGGTGTGGGATAGCTGGGTCAAATGGTGGTTCCATTCCCAATTTTCTGAGGAATCTCCATTCTGCTTTCTATAGTGATTGCACCAATTTGCAGTCCCACCAGCAATGTAGGAGTGTACCTTTTCCCCACATCCTCACCAACATTTATTGTTGTCTGTGTTCTTGATCATTGCCATTCTGACAGGAGTGAGATGAAATCTTAAAGTAGTTTTGATTTGCATTTCTCTAATTGCTAGAAATGTTGAACACTTTTTCATATATTTGTTGATCAACTGTATTTCTTCTTCTGTGAAGTGTCTGTTCAGTTCTTTGGCTCATTTATTGATTGGGTTATTTGTTTTTTTTTTTTGGTGTTTTTTGAGTTCTTTATACATGCTAGAAATTAATGCTTTATCAGAGGTGTATGTGGTAAAGATTTTCTCCCAATCTGTAGGCTCCTCTCTCCTCATGTTATTAATTGTTTCCTTTGCTGAGAAGAAGCTTTTTAATTGGAATCCATCCCATTTATTGATTCTTGATTTTAATTCTTGCATTTTAGGAATCTTGTTAAGGAAGTCAGATCTTAGGCCAATGTGGTGCATACTTTTTTTTTCTATTAGGCACAGGGTCTCTGTTCTACTTTGAGTTGATTTTTGTGCAGGGTGACAGATACAGGTTTAATTTCATTTTGCTCTATATGGATTTCCAGTTTTGCCAGCACCCTTTGTTGAATAGGCTATGTTTTCTCCAGTGAATGTTTTTGGCACCTTGTCTAGTATGAGATAACTATATTTATGTGGGTTTGTCTCTGTGTCTTCTATTCTGTATCATTGGTCTACAACTCTATTTTGGTGCAATACCATGCTGTTTTTGTTACTGTAGCTCTGTAGTATAGTATAAGGTCTGGTATTGTGATGCCTCCTGCTTCACTTTTCTTGCTAAAGATTGCTTTAGCTATTCTGGGTTTCTTATTTTTCCAAATAAATTTCATGATTCTTTTTTCTACTTCTATGAAGAATGTCATTGGGATTTTACTAAGAATTTTAATAGGAATTGCATTAAATATGTATAACACTTTTAGTAGTATGGCCATTTTGACAATAATAATTCTGCCTATCCAGGAGCATGGGAGATCTTTCCATTTTCTGAGGTTTTCTTCAATTTCTTTTTTTAGTGTTCTGTAGTTTTCATTGTAAACATTTTTCACCTCTTTTGTTAGATTGATTCCAGGATATAATTTTTTTAAAATTTTTTTTTTTAATATTTATTTTTTAGTTTTCGGCGGACACAACATCGTTGTTTGTATGTGGTGCTGAGGATCGAACCCGGGCTGCACGCATGCCAGGCGAGCGCGCTACCGCTTGAGCCACATCCCCAGCCCCAGGATGTAATTTTTTTTGAGGCGATTGTGAATAGTTTTCCTAATTTCTCTTTCAGTGGATTCATTGCTGAATTTAAAAAAAATTTTTTTAGTTGTTGATGGACCTTTATTTTTTTATTCATATGCAATGCTGAAAATCAAACCCAGTGCCTTACACATGCTAGGCAAATGCACTACAACTAAACTACAAACCCAGCTCCTGCTGGGGTTACTCATTTCTGTGCTCAAAATTGTTTGATTTGGCTACTGAAAGCTCCTTTATAAGCTGGTCCCCCAGGCCCTCATGTCCTAGTAACTTTTTTCTTTTTAGCATTTCCTTATTTTGTGACACAGGATAATGTTCCAGGCTCATCTTGCATCTTCCTTGCCCAGCCTCAGAAATTTCTCCAGCACCTGGTTTCTTTTAGTAGGTATAACATTTAGAAGCTAAAATTGGCACTAGGTATTCACACTGATACTTCAGTGTCATAAGGCAGAGTTAGCTAGCTTCTTATATACATATTTTATATATATATAGAAGCTGCGTAATACTCTATGGTGTATAGATGCCACATTTTTTTTATCCATTCATCTATTGAAGGGCATCTGGGTTGGTTCCACAGTCTAGCTATTGTGAATTGTGCTGCTATGAACATCGATGTGGCAGTATCCCTGTAGTATGCTCTTTTAAGGTCTTCAGGGAATAGTCTGAGAAGGGCAATAGCTGGGTCAAATGGTGGTTCCATTCCCAGCTTTCCCAATGGAATTTGCAGGGAAATGGATGGCACTAGAGCAGATTAAGCTTAGTGAAGCTAGCCAATCCCTAAAAAACAAATACCAAATGTCTTCTTTGATATAATGAGAGCAACTATGAACAGAGCAGGAAGGAAGAGCAGGAAGAAAAGATTAACATTAAACAGAGTCATGAGATGGGAGGGAAAGGGAGAGAAAAGGGAAATTGCATGGAAATGAAGGGAGACCCTCATTGCTATACAAAATTACATATAAGAGGTTGTGAGGGGAATGGGAAAATAAACAAGGAGAGAAATGAATTACAGTAGATGGGGTAGAGAGAGAAGATGTGAGGGAAGGGGAGGGGGGATAGTAGGGGATAGGAAAGGTAGCAGAATACAACAGTTACTAATAGGGCATTATGTAAAATTGTGGATGTGTAACTGACGTGATTCTGCAATCTGCATTTGGGGTAAAAATTGGGAGTTCATAACACACTTCAATCTAATGTATGAAATATGATATGTCAAGAGCTTTGTAATGTTGTGAATAACCAATAAAAAAAAAGAAAAAAATTCTACTCTAAAAAAAATAAATAAAAATATATATTAAATATATGCGTTTATTTTTAGGTATTAGGGATTGAACCTAACCACTGAGCAATACATATCCCCAGCCCCACCCCCCCCCTGCATTTTTTTTTTTTAAATTTAGAGATAGGGTTTTGCTAAGTTGCAGAGGCTGGCTTTAAACTCATGATCCTCCTGCCTCAGCCTCCTGAGCTGCTGGTATTATAAGTGTGTGCTACCACATCCTGCAGAAGCGGGGAAATATTTATATAAATAAGTGTGTATATGTGTGAGGAGGTGTATGTATATGTGAATATTTATTATATTTTAAAACCAATGAATTCATAATGAAACTTTTAATTCTAATCTTGGATTCCTGTTGTCTTAAATATATTTAGCTCATTTGCTCAGTGCTTCATAGCCAGCAAGCTTCAGAATCATTACAACTATGTCAATAATAAAGTTCAAGGCTTTTTCTAATTCTCTTTTGTCTTTGAACTGAAGGCGCATGGTTAAGTCATTTGTATTAGTGGTTATGTTTATCAATATGAGTTTTGAGTACTGTGTAGACTATTTAGAAACTATTTCCCAATTCTTTGTTGACTTTATTTTACTGAGTTTATAAAGCATCATGGGTCATTATACCAAAATTGGAGATTTGTTTAAGGGTCATTCAGAAGTGCTGATCTATGATGTCCCATGGTGAGCCTTTCCTGTGGTGACAACCCAGAGTTCTCCCACTGTAGGAGACCTTCCCTTGTTTGAGGTCTGTGGCTCCAGCTGGTCTGTTGTTCTGTGAGTCCTACTCAGATATTGATTCATTATTTCCCAGTCAACTTAACATGTGGCGATGTGTCCTCCACTTACCTTATTTCTAATAGTGCTATGGTTTGGATAAGTGTCCCTCAAAGGCCCATGTATAAAGGCTTACTCACCATCTTGTGGCACTACTGGGAGGTGATAGAGCCTAGGGGGAGGAAGTTAGGTCATGGGGGACATGCCCTTGAAGAGAGTATTGAGATCCCAGCCCTTTCCTTTTTGCTTCCTGGCTGCCATGAGGTGAACAGGAAGCTAGACAGACCCTCCACGACTTATTGTACCATCACAGGCCCAGAGCAACAAGGACAAGCAGTTATGGGATGAAACCTCTGAAACTGTGAGCCAAAATGAAACTTTCCTCCTTAAATTGATTTTATCAGATATTTTCCCACACTAATTGAAAGCTAATACAAAGAGCTCTGCCCCCATTCCAAGTAGTCCTTAAAAGTTTGTTTTTATGGTGCTGGGTGTTGGACCCATAGAGCCTGGTGCATGCTAGGCAAGTGCTCCATCACTGAGTACATCTCCGGCTCAAGGGGTATTTGTTAGACCATTTTCCACACTCCTCCATCCTTTCTAGTTGGGCTGGGATTACTTTCACAGCAGTCCCGCCAGTGGTCTTTTTTTTTTTTTTTTTAGATAGAGTGAGAGAGGAGAGAGAGAGAGAGAGAGAGAGAGAGAGAGAGAGAGAATTTTTTTTAATATTTATTTTTTAGTCATCGGCGGACACAACATCTTTGTTGGTATGTGGTGCTGAGGATCGAACCCGGGCCGCACGCATGCCAGGCGAGCGCGCTACCGCTTGAGCCACATCCCCAGCCCCCCAGTGGTTTTTTTTAGTTGCAATTGGACACAATTCCTTTATTTATTTTTATGTGGTGCTGAGGATCGAACCCAGCGCCTCACACGTTCTTAGCTACAACCCCAACCCTCTCCAGTGGTCTTTATGGATCTCTGTAAGCTGGAACTCTGTTCTTAGCTACCATACTAACTGCATGTCCACATTTTGTTGCCTTTCTCTGCTCCGGCTCTGCCACTGTTCTCCAAAGGTGTCAGCCCACATTAAAGGTTCTAGTCTGCCCCTCCCTTTCTTGCCTTGATTTCTGAGCCCACAGTCCGGTCACTTCCACCTTGCAGTACTTGCTATGAAGAACTCTAGTCTGCTTAATGTTCAAGGGCCTAACTTCTCTGTTCGTATTACCTGAACTCTTGAGCTCAAAAGCTGATTCCTCTTATAGCAGGATTGTATTTAAAAATACCTGATTGTGTATTTCTGTTATTGTCTTTATTTCTAACTAGGCAGTGAGCTGCAGGTCGGCAGAGAGCATATTTGAGGTTCTTTATGAACTTCTCTTTGGCACCTACTACACAATCATCTGAAAGAACCACTGGGGAAAGGATGGTGGTGGACTAGAATTTTAGAGACCTTGTAAGAAGCAATCATTGAAGTTGGATGGCTAACCAACCTGAATGATTGTGGCCCAGCAGCTTAAAACTGCTTGGCAAATGCAATTCCTGAGAGTCTGCAATTTGGGATTCAGACCCTGCTTTGGTCATGACGGCTATGGTCCTGTGTGCTGTGGTCCATCCATACAGTAGAACATATAAGCTTTTTTTTTTTTTTGGTAGTAGTGATTGAACCCAGGGGTGCCTTACTACCCAGCTAGTTCCTCAGTCCTTTTTTGAGGCGGGGCTAAGTTTCTCAGGCTGGCCGTGATCTTGAAGTCCTTCTTCCCCAGCCTCAAGTAGCTGGGATTACAAGCAAGTACCATCACACTCAACTTTCATTATATTTTTGCAGTACTAGGAATTGAACCCAGGGTTCAAGCATGCTAGGCGAGTACTTTATCACTGAGCTACGTCTTTTTTTTTTTTTTTTTGAGACAGGGTCTTCCTTAGTTGTACACACTGACCTTGAAACAATGATCCACCTGCCTCAGTCTCCCAGGTAGCTGGCATTGCAGGTATGCACCACCAAGTCTGGCTAAGCTTTTTTTTTCTTTTCTTTTTCTTTTTTTTGAGGTACGTACAAGAAATGTTTTACCAGGTTGTGGAATTTGGATGCCAAGAAGGGCATGTTGATGGAAGATGTAAAGGAACCAGCCAGGAAATTCCCTGGGCTGGACTAGGACTGTCCTATTCAGAAATCCAACTGGCGAAAGAAACATGAAGCTCCAGGATCTTGGAAGCCTCTTTAAAGTAGACCAAAGAATGCCCTAAGCATGGTAGTAGGTTAGTATTCTCATTGGCTGTTGTATAGGAGTGACTTTCCCAACAGATGCTCTCACATTAAAGGCAAAAAGAAAAAAAGAATTTTTTTAACCAGACAACTTGGGCTTACTGAGTAGAGGATTGTCATGTATCTGCCTTTAGACTGAGAATGGATAATATGATGAGCTGTCATAGAGGTAAGAGGCACTGCTAGGATCTTGCTGGACCTGCCCCTGCCATGAGTTACATAAACCAGTTCCTTTTGGGCCACACAGATAGTGAGTGAAGCTGAGAGCTGGGGAGTCACCATCATGCTAAGGCTCAGATTTCCTAAAGGAAAGTCACACCCATCCTCCTCACCTTTCCTCCTCGGCTTCCTGGAGAACTCACCTGCTTATTTCCCAAGTCCTCGTCTTTACTGCATAGGCATCTTAGGCTGTTTAATGAGCTCAGCCCAAAGGACATCCGAGGCTATGAAATATGTAGGTTGTGATTTCTTGAGAGAAGCCATTTTTTGCAGCCATGTAGAATTTAGGTGGTCTTCAAAGGGCCACTGCTAGGAGCAAACATAAGTGAGCTCAGGCAGGGCAAGAACCCAGGTGACAGTGCATATTCATTTTCATGCCTCAAACTACAGAGGACTTGGCCTCCTCACTCTCTCCAGGGAAAACACCTAATATGGATAACCTCATCATCATCAAACAAATTGCCTGAAAGAGCAAATTCTCTTGAGCACAGAGGAAACAAATCTCCTTAAAGCTTTACCTAGTAGGAACAGTAGGATGACTACCACAAACCTGATTTTGAATAGTTTATTAAAGGAAAGGTGAAGCATCAGTTTCAAATTGTACAAAAGGAAAAAAACCTCATATTGCAAATGTACAATTTACAGAATTACTAGCAAAACCAATCAAGGAGACACTGAAAATACAAAACTTTGATTGACTTCAAACTCAACTGGAAACCCATTGGAGTAGATATTAAGACTTTTTTGTTGTTGCATGGTAGTCTGTAAGTTTAAGCATCTGTCTTCCACAAGAGACTACAAGCAAAGGATCAGTCTGTGCATATGTCAGGACCCCTCCTGGTTTGCTCCTTGACCAGAATCACAGGCAGGGCTGGATAGATAGGCTAGTCATTCCTGCTCCTTTACTTCCAGTGAAGCCCACATTTCTAGGAGAAAGGCCCTAGCTCCCTTAACTGGAGCCCAGGAATTGCTGAATTAGCAGATAAAACATTTTTTGGTGACCAAGTTTTTTTTTTTTTTTTTTTAAATAACTGTACAAATGTTGAGAAAAAATCTGTTTGCTTAAAAGGATGAATAAAATTATCTGTTTTGCTTTCCCACACAAAATATAATTAGAGGTGCACAGAATTTTAAAAAATGCTGTTAATTTTTGGTAAAAAGGGAAAGCCTCATGATTCTCTTGCAGCTACTTTAAAAACCAGCCCAGAAACAGCTGTGGATGGATTGGTTTGGAAATACTGAGGCTTATATTAAAAACCAGAAGGAAGAGACTAAGTGGGCTTTTTAAAAAAACAGCAGCAGCGAGTCATAATAGTCTAATTAGATTATAATTTTAAACAATTGAAGACTGTCCTGAAGAGTGATACATTTTTCCCCAAAAAGAATTATTCTCAATACGCACATTTAACACTGAAATGTAGCTGTATTTCAAGGTAATCTTAGGAACTTCACCCTCTAAGCACAGACTTCTATGCAGCACATACTTCTATAATTGGCAAACTTAATTCACAAAATTAGCGCATAAGGATAGTAAGTGCATGGGAAGTAAACACAGTTATGTTACACTTAAAATTACTTTTGAATGGCAAAGGATTCTTCATGATTCTTCATTAAAAAAATGGAAGTCTGTGTAACTTGAATTTGGCAGGGCATGAAATAAGTGGTTAAAAACAGCAAACTGATAACTTGAACCATTTTTGTTTTACTGAGAATACTTTATTTGCTGGTAGAAGTTGCTAAAAATGCACAGAACAAATACCAATAGAAAATGCACTGTATTTGAATCTCCCTATTCTATATAAAATGAACTGAGTACAGCATCTGTTGGAAAAATGGCTGCATGGACATTTATTTTATGCCCACTTATAAATAAAAATAAACCTTTTTATTCAAGAGTATATAAAATCTGGGAATTCATATCCATATCCACAGAGGGTGTGTGGTTTTTGGCAGAGATGCACGGTGTCAGAATTCCATCTTAGCTTGTCAATGCTCTGTTCCTTCATGTTTCTGTGTTCTACAAGGTCAACCAAATCCAGTGAGCTCCAAAAACACTCTTCGGCGATTAGGATGAGCTGCTTACTCATAGATTTAATAAAAATGGTTAGCTTTTAAAACATAAAAAGGCAAAATGTTAAAACGGTTTTTAAATTGTACAACAGGAAAATAAAGTTAAAAATATTTTTTTTTTACTCAATGCTGAGTTTTCATAAAACAGGTGTATAACAGTGTTTCTTGACAGCTGTTTTAAAAATTTAAAATTTCTTCCTCCCTCCAGAAAAACACACAATCTGTACTACGTCCAATATTAGGACACAAATGATTTTTTTGGGGTCAGTCTTTCTGAGGTGACATTCACCATTTCCTTGGGTAGTTTACATGCTCCTCTTCTCTGTCACTGCAAAAAGGGATTGACCTTAATCATTTGATTAAAAAACAAATCAGATCACATCAAAAGTGTTTTTTCCCCATACAAGCTATCACAGTATATAGGCCTCTAGCTCTAAATAATAGAGTTCCAGATTTGTATTTTCTTCAGACTTCAGAACATAGGCATCCCAAATCCCTAGAAAATGAGAAACACAATTATTAATTTCATGTATCTACATGACCTAAGAAACCATAAATAAAAAGCACTAATTTAATATTTACTGAATCATCTTCTATGATAGCTGCAGAATCAAAGAAGTCTGGCCTCAGCTCAGCTCGCTCTCTTCGATTTCTTGACGGGGGCTAAAAAGAAAAATTAATATTTTTCTTGAGATCATTAAGACAATGTAATGTAAAAATCAGGTAACATTTCTGATGGTATAACTACACAGAAACATTAAGGGTCAATTATTATTATTATTTTGGTACTGGGAATTGAACACAGGGTGCTTAACCGCCGAGCCACATCCTAGCCCTTTTATATTTTATTAGGGGCAGAGTATTGGTAAGCTGTTTAGACTGGGTTTGAACTAGAGATCCTCCTGCCTCAGTCTGCCTCAGTCTAAGTTGCTGGGATTACAGGTGTGCACCACGGTGCCCAACAATGGTTTTTTTTTTTTTTTCTTGAGTACTGGGGATTAAACTCAGTAGCACTTGACACTGAGCCACGTCCCCAGCCCTATTTTGTATTTTATTAGAGACAGGGTCTCATTGAGTTGCTTAGCGCCTCATTAAATTCCTGAGCCTGGCTTTGAAATCTCAATCCTTCTGCCTCCGTCTCCCAAGCAGCTGAGATTACAGGTGTATGACACTGTGCCTGGCCAAGGGTTGATTTTTTTTTTTTTAAATATTTATTTTTTAGTTTTCGGCGGACACAACATCTTTGTTTGTATGTGGTACTGAGAATCAAACCCGGGCCACACGCATGCCAGGCGAGCGTGCTACTGCTTGAGCCACATCCCCAGCCCCCAAGGGTTGATTTTTAAAGGAGAATGAGAAATTGGCTGTTTTATGCAACAGATTTTTAAAAAGTGAGCATGTAGATATTAATTTTGGGCCCACAAAACATATCTTCCCTTTTAAGTCACAGAATCATTATAAAAATGATTAAATACTAGGTGATGAATTTCAGTGAATTCTCCAAAGTAGATAGTTTGAAAGCTACTGGGACTGAGGACAGGAAGGTTACAGATTCGAATGACATTTCTTATAAAAACTTTTCATTATGGAATCCTCAAAGCACACAAAGCAGAATGTTATGGACTGAATTATGCCTCCTCCCCTGGCAATTTACAACTCCTAGAACCTTAGAATGCGATTATATCTGGGGCAGGCAGATCACAATATTTTTAAAAATATTTATTTTTATTGTAGTTGAACACAATACCTTTATTTCACTTATTTATTTTTATGTGGTGCTGAGGATTGAACCCAGGGTCTCGCATGTGAGAGGCGAGCATTCTACTGCTG
Source organism: Spermophilus citellus (assembly GCF_964194105.1). Classification (NCBI taxonomy): domain Eukaryota; kingdom Metazoa; phylum Chordata; class Mammalia; order Rodentia; family Sciuridae; genus Spermophilus; species Spermophilus citellus. Next base: position 33,976,471 of record NC_138188.1, read on the forward strand.
AGCCACTACCCCAGCACCGAAGATCACAATTTCTAGGCCAGTGTACATAACTTAGCAAGACCTTATCTCAAAAATAAAAAGGGCTAGGGATATAGCTTAGTGTGAAGTGCTTGCCTTGCATGTATGAGGCCTTGGGTTCAATCCCTGTAAGGCCAAGAAGGAAAAAAAAAAAAAAAAAAAAGAAGTATAAGGTCATATGAGTAAGCCTTAATTAAATGTAACCAGTTTCCTTATAAGAAAAGACCACATGAAAACAAAGGGAGAAGGCAGCTATCTATAATGTAAGGAAAAAGAACACAAAATGCAATCAACTCTGCTGATACTTTCATCTTGGATTCCTGGCTGTTTAAGCCAGTCAGTCTGTGGTATTTGCTATGGCAGTCCCATCCAACTGATATACTGGGAAAGCAGTATGATGAATTTCCAGGTACTGATCACTTAGCTACAATTGTCAAACATTTGGTCAATCTTGCTTCATTGAGTCTCCTGTTTTTTCTTTCCCATGTCATTTTATCTGTATTCAATGGTATTTTTAACTAATGGAAACTTTTTAAAAACATTAACACCATGCATTACTATTCCTGAAAAATGATTTCTTAGTATCACCTGTATGTAGTCCATACTCAAATTTTCTTGTATAAATAATATACAAAACTGTTTGATATATATACTGCATTTGGTTGTTATGTTGGAGTACAGTATATATTGTCAGACTCCAATTTAAAGTACAAGATGCCAGATATACTATGTTGAAAGATCTGGGATGAGTTCTTTCTCAAGAAAAGGGGTTGGGGGAGGAATCAGACCCTGTTACTGCCAGAATTCAAAATATGATGGCTTTCAAAGCAGGCTTAAAAAACACATAAGTTCATCCAACTGCTCACTGTTGGTCAATGTTACCACTCCTCACCTCACAGCATTCAGAGAACAGAGCATCATCTTACCCCAATGCTCTCATATATTTTAACAGAAATTTCCTTACTAGATCAATAACCATGGTGTCTTCAAATTCTTCATTCATATCTTCTAACTGGCTCCGGGATGACATCATCACATCTTCAAAGATAGGCTCAGCATCTTCCTCCATCAGACCCCGACTGATGAAGGAAAAAATAGAGTCAGAAAGCTGTTTAGACTCATCAAATTTAGAGTTTTGGCTCTTGTAACCAATGAAAAGCACACCTCCTAATTATTTCTGACAGAGTACATAAATTATGATTCTGAACTTCAAGATAATTAAGGATCACACTCCTTTGATTCACTCAGATTTCTCTTCAAATCATGATAAGTAAATGCAAAAATAATGGAACATTTATTAAACTGTGTCAATTTCCCCCAAACTTTACATATGAGGAACCTGAGGCACAGGTGTTTTAGAGCTCACCCAAGTCCATGTAGCTGGTAAGTGCTAGCATTTAAATGCCTGAAGCTTAGGATCCCTCTATTCCTATTCTGTGCTGCACAGCATATCTAGAATTATAACTTTAACTCCTAAGACTAAACATTAGAGACACCCAGAATGACTAGCATCACATAATTGTTATGATCTCAAGATAATCACTGTAACACTTACACAGCATGTCTTACTCCAGTTCTCACTTTCATGTAGTTCATTCCTGTTCTGTCCTTCCGATTTAAGTCTTCTAACTTCGGCTGGCCTAACCAAGAGATCTGCATCTGAGGACTAAGAAAGGGTACTATTATTCATTTTGTGGCGGCAGATTTAGCTAACCAGCCCCATGCTAAGAAAGCCCTGGTTGGCTGACTTAATCCCCATAGGAGGAATCAGTTGGATTTATTTCAGTGCCTTTGTGAAAAGGGCAGTAAGTTGCCCAAAAAGATCACTCAGAGGTCTCCAAGAGAAGCAGGTTGGGGCTAGTTGGTAATGCTTTAAACTGTCGCCCTTGTTCTCCAAATCCCTGCTAAAGAATACTTCTCAGACCTGTTTCAGGCTACCGCACCATTCACAGGTGTGCCTTATTGGACAGCAAGCCTCTAAGGAACAGAAATGATACTATCCTTTCAGATTTTGTAACCTACTAAATTTAGTAACCTACTACATTTCTAAAAATCTACTGTTGTCTCTTATCCAGTTATTTATAGCATAACTCACTATATTCAGATAAACACAAATGAGGATCTAGTCTCAAGACTAGGTAGAAAAAAAGAAAAATAAAAACAACTAGTAGATTTTTATGGCAAAACTCATAGCATCACCCTTGCCTTCTCTACAATTTTTCAGAGCCGTGTGTACCAGAAAACAATCTGATTGCCACTGTGGGTAAAAGTCATGATGTTGGTTCTCAGAGGGCAACTAGTCTCAGCACTTATCAAATAAGATCTTAAAAAATTCTTAATCCATGAACAGTTTAAAATATAAATGTAACCAAGACAAAAATATTAATTAAATGGATGATAAAAATGTAGTGTATGAAAAAGTCTGTTTGCTTAGACATTGGACAGACTAGTAGAGGCTTTCAGAGGCTATTTTGTCAAGGAAGTAACCTGTGTTATCTTCTTGGAAGTCCCTAAAAAAAACAGACCTGGCCAATGAATATGTGAATTCCAACTGAAATTAGCATTTAGTGAGATACAATGCATCTAAAGGCTTGTGAACTTACTTTAAGAAGAAAAGTTTTTATTAAAGAATAAAAGAGGGACTGGGGTTGTGGCTCAGTGGTAGCGAGCTTGCCTAGCATGGGAGAGACCCTGGGTTCGATCCTCAGCACCACATAAATAAAATAAAGGTATTATGTCCAACTACTACTAAAAAATAAATATTAAGAAAAAAAAAGAATAAAAGATATTTCATTGGCAATATACAGGAACTCCACAAAGAGATAGTACTTTTCTGGTATAGACATAACAAGAAAGCAATTTAGTAATAATATTAACTGGTATTTAAGGTTTCTAGCTTCCCTTCCCAAGTTGTCTTCAGCAGAATACTTCTAGTTTATTCTTACATATTCCTGTGATGTTGATAGGAGATGAAACTATCATTATATCTTGAAAGTTAAGAAAACTGAGGCTACTTAAATAACATGATATAAAACTTGTTCCACTATTATCAGTAAAGGTCTTTAAATATTGAGGAAGAGATATCCATAACACTGCTTATAGCCTTTTCATAAATCTTGAATTTTGGGTCAGTACTGCAGATGGAACCCAGGGAATGCTGGTCAAGCAATGTACCACTGAGCTCCATCCCCAGTCCTATATATCTTCTTTATTTGTAACTTCATTTTTGAAAGATCTGATCAGTAATGTGATAAAGTTTTTCTTACTTTAACAGTTTTAAAGTTTTATGGCAAGAAAATGAGTTCTCAGTACTTACTTGTGTAAAAAGTCTGGTTCAGAACCATGCTCAGTCTCAGGTTCTTGAATCTGTTCTCCCATGGGCCGGCTATTCTCTCGCAACACGGTGGAAGTGAGCTGTGGGGCTGGTAGGGGGCCAGGAGTCTGAATCATGGTGTCAGTCCTGTTGAGCCATGTGTTATCCAGACTTTCATCTGTAAAATTTCAGTTAGCATACCAGAATGTCACAGATGGGAGTGATATCTGGTGGAAGTTACAAGAAACTTGAAGACCCTAGTCTGAATCCCAGTTCCAAGTCTCGCTTGTCTTTGCATTAAGTTACTGAACTTCTAAAGTTTACCTAGCTTCACAGAGTTGTAAGGATTAAATGAGGTAATATACGTAATCACCACATATTAGCTATTACCACATTATCATGTCTCTCAAGTTAATCTCTGAGGATTCATTCGCCTTATAAGGGGTTAGTAGTTAGGAGTGGGGTCAGTCAGGGCCCTCTCTAGCTATTCTCTCCTCAAGCAACAAAGGATGTATTTCCTGAGCCTCACAGGGGCCCTAGGCAGCAGCACTTAAAGACTGGCTGTCCTTTAAAGGGAAATCAGCAAGTTGTACACAAATGGACATATTACCCAAAATAACTCGTTTTGCCAGATTATATATGTGGACACAGGAAGAGGCTATTTTATGCTTCCGAGTCCGCTAAGGAAGCCTTCTCTGATCATCCCACCACCCAGCCCCCATTTAACCATTCTCATTTAACTTCTAGAGGGAATATAATAATTTTTGCTTACTTAGGACTCAATTATACATTAGCAGGTCATCAGTCATATGCACATGCTCTCTCTGTAATTAGATTTGAGTTTCTTCAAAGGGGCCAGGAACTATTTTTTCCTGCTTCTGAAGATGGTTTATAAAAGATCTAAGTCATTATTTGCATAACTAAACCAAGATATTAATAAACTAAAATAAGGCACTAATCATAATGGTTCTACCTATAAAAAGTTTACATTATTTTAATGTGAGAAGACTTTTAAAAATGAGTTCTAAAAAGCTGTGCACAGTGGCACATGTCAGTAGTCCCAGCTACTTGGAAAGCTGAGGTAGAAGGATGGCAAATTCAGGACTGGGTAACTAGCTTGGCCAGATCCTGTCTCAAAATAAAGAAATAAAAATAAAAAAGGGCCAGAGGTATAGCTCAGTGGAAGTGTCCTGGGTTCACTCCTAGTACTTAAAAGGAAAAAAAAAAAAAAAATTTGGAAGAATTATAATCACAAAGTCACAAAGTATAATATTAATCACCTTGTTTTTTCTCTCCCTAATAAGTCTGAGAGATGTGTATGTGTTAGGTTCCTCATCTGCCACCAAGCATTCATCTCTCTTAGTGTTTCTCAGATATTTGGTATTTTCTCAGACATGTGAACATTCTGGATTGGCTTTTCTGCCCTTGAAAATATCCACTCATTGTCTGGTTAAGGCCATTTTACTGACCTGAAACTCACTATTGAATCAATCAACAAAAATGTGTTTAATCATGTTTTATTATTATTGCTTTTCATTCAACATATAACTCAAATTTTTTTTGATATTTAATATTTATATTTTTATTATTAATATTTAATATCTATATTTTTTGATATTTAATATTTATTTTTTTTTAGTTCTTGGCGGACACAACATCTTTGTTGGTATGTGGTGCTGAGGATTGAACCCGGGCCGCACGCATGCCAGGCGAGCGCGCTACCGCTTGAGCCACATCCCCAGCCCCTAACTCAAAATTTTTATTCTCTGCCACAGTACAAGTAATGGTCAAAAAATTGATATTATTTAGTTTATTAAATTATAAATGTCAGTTCTCTATTTCATGTCATCTTTTCCAGAAAATCTTTCCTGATTCATTAAAAATTTGGTTACTCCCTGCATATTGCCAGAGCCTGCTGTGTTTAGCTCATCAAAGCACTGATCATGATGAACTCAAACTGCCTGTTTCTCTTTTCTGTCTCCCCATCTGCACCAAGAGCTATTTTATTAATTCTTAATCTGTAGCACTTAGCTCACTTCTTAGGAAGGTGCTTGATAAAGACTTATTCAATAACTTCAGGAAGAACTCACTTGTAATCCTTTAAAGATTCCTCTGTAATGCATTCTTATCTTGATCTCAAACAGATGAAACTGCTGCCTGAAAGCTCTAGGCATGCAAACTATTTTAGTCATTCTGTACATTTCAAATTCACACAGCAAAAATTTTTTTCAATTGAATAATTAGCAAATTAGGTTATTTGATCTATACATTCTTCCCATAGTCTTAAAGATAATAATACTAACTATTCCATTTAGTAGATTACTTATTATTTAAATTCTTTCAGCCTTAGTTTCTTCTGTGTAAAATCTGGACAAGTGTTAAACTCAGATGATTTATAAAACATTTATAAACAATTATGGGGCTGAAGTTGTGGCTCAGTGGTAGAGCACTTGCCTAGCATGAGTGAGGCAATGGATTCGATTCTCAGCACCACATATAACCAATAAATAAATAAAGGTCCATCAATAGCTAATAAAAATATTTTAAAAAGCTATAAACAATTATATGATATAATGCACATAAAACATATAGCAAAGATTTGGTGAATGTTAGCTACTATGAATATTATATCTAAGAAAATCTGTGAATAAGGAAAAAAACCCCATATATCAATATGGGCAGCCTGATAAGACTGCTGTAGAAGTATTTTCAAAGGGAAATGACTGGGGTCATTCTTTAAAATTCCAGTATCCTACAATCCAAAGATAGAATTTTATATTTTTATTCTTTGGACTTTTTAAAAAGACTAATTCGCAAAGCTAAAACTTAATAAAGTTTTAAGACTACTAAATTTTAACATTAATTCTTTTATTCTCTTTGAAATAAAGATGCTACCTAATGCACTGATAAGAGGCATTACTTACACGATCATGATAACATTCTGATAATGCAGCCAACATTTATTGAATGCTACCTATAGGCCAAGCATTATGCTCAGTACTGTGTGTACTACATTCTTGATTTGGAGTATCTCATTATAAATTCATAGTATCTGACAGGATAGGTATTCTGACCATCTTTCATTATTGAAGTTTAGAGAGCTTAAGTAATATCCTCCCAAAGTTAACATAGCTGCTAAATGAGAAAGTCATGTTTGAATTCTGGAACTCTGATTTTAGAGTTTGTGTTCTTCATTAATAGTCAATACATTCTCCCTAAGAATAAAAGACACATTAGATTTAAATTCAAATTTAGTTATGGATTTTAGAAAAACCTTTGGTAAATCACTTTTTAGGCTGCAGAAGCGAGGTAATGGGAGCCAAATAGCAAGCTGCATAAAGGAAAACAGGACTTAAAACACTGTCCTTCTCTCTTGGTTTAGAGACAATTTATTAATATATTAATTATTTTTAAAGAAGCATCGAGGGGGGGAAGATCATTTAAGACAATAAGCATGTTCACTTTGAGGCATCTTTCAGGAAGTTTTAAGAGAAATGTTTTGTTTTAATACAGCAATTTTCATTCTTTTTGGATATATATGGGAATACCTACCATTCATCAGATTTTTATGACAGTTCAACTCCCTGTTCCCCACAGTACAAGAGGGTTATAAAATTTAACCATCAATGTCTTATGCTACAAAAATAAATTCACCAACCAATGACAGAACTGGAACACTATTCTGGCATATTCAATTTGTTGCAGAGGTCTACCCTCAAATTACCAGTAGCCCTCCATTATTAAAATGAATTTTGATACAACAGGACTGATTTTTAAAAAATATTTTAGTGGTAGATGGACATATAACCTTCATTATTTATTTATTTATTTTTGTGTGATGCTGAGTGTTTTACACATGCGAGGCAAATGTTCTGCTACTGAGCTACAACCCCAGTCCCACCACTGACCTTTGTATATAAAATTTTAATGTATTAAAGGCATATATTTTAGGGATCAGTCATATACTTTCACAAATGTTTCCCCTTTTTTTCTGTGTGTATCTTCCTCTCTACTCCATGTTTAAATTTTTTTTTTAAGTTGTAGATGGACACAATACCTTTATTTTATTTATTTATTTTTATGTGGTGCTGAGGATTGAACCCCGCGCCTTACATATGCCAGGCATGTGCTTTACCACTGAGCCACAACCCCAGCCCATACTCCATGCTTTTTCAAGTTCCTTGACCCTTTTCTGTCCCCCTTTGTCTATTCTAACCTTTTTACCTGTATCACTCAGTGAGTATCAAATATACAAGGACATCATGTTCCTAACACTACCTTACTTCAATAGACTACTTCCTATTTATCTAAGCTAGGCAAATCATTCGTTTCATATGAAAATGCAGACTTACCTTCTACTCGTTTTTTGTGAAGTGGGGGTCGTCCTTTCTTGTTCCTTACTGAGGAGGTTTTACTGCTGCTACTTCCACTGTTCACAGACATCCTATCATCTTCACCTCCAGTGACTAACGAATTTCTATAGGAGATGAGTGGAAGCCATACATCTTCTCTCCTTTCCATCATCTGCTCAGTAAGGAATTTCTCTAGGTATGAATGACTAGAAACACAAATGAAATGTAGCAATGATTTCCATGTGAGCAGTTACTGTATCACTTATTTAATTTTTTAATCTGAGGTTCTTTTTCTGAAGGCTCTAAAGAACACTAAGGACAGACATTAGCGGTGGTCACCTGTGGAAGAAGAGGACTGAGAATTAAGGTTTTACTTCACATATTTCTAGAATGCTTTTGAATCAGAGAAGGGTGTATTTAAATCAGGAAGGGTGCATGTATGTATATGTGCATGTTTGTCTTTTCTATGTTTCTTCTTTTAAACACCAATGGTCAAAAAAAAAAATAATTAGAAGTTGCCTCAAAAAGATAGTGAGTTTTCTATTTAAGGTGTTCAGATCAGGGCAGAATTTTTGGAATGGTGGAGTGAGGAAATCAGAATGCCCTCTCCCTAGGAAAACAACTTTTAACAGGTAAAAATTATAAAAAACAAAAAAGTTTTTACAAATCATCCATAGGACATACAGCAAATAAAGAAAAAAATTATTCAAGAGAACCTATTATAAAGTCTTGGTAAGAACAACAAGAGTTTATAAGCATCTGAACCACAATTTGTTTTCTTCTCTTGTTCCCTCTCTGCTACTACAGTTCTAAGTTGTAGAAACTCTACTCCAGGCAGGTGGCTAAGAAGAGCAGAGCTCCCCCTTTCTAGCTTTCAGCCTAGGGCTACCCTGCAAGGGAGGAACATACTACTTGCCTTTCGCAACACCTTCTAGTCCTGTGTTGCAGCTTTATTCTGAGTAGCAGCTGGAATGAGTGACGCTCCTGGCCTCAACTTGTGGGGTAGGAACTCCAAGCACAAGCAGGCTGAGAGTACTAGGGCCCTAAATATCTCAACTCTAACTGAAGGGGCAAGCTGAGAACCAATGGTTACCCAGCCTCCCCCTGCTTTAAGAGAAAAGCTTCTGATAGAAACTATTCTGGGAGAAGCTATTTCCACCCTACCCCATTCTTCCTTCCTCCTTTCAGTGGATTGTTAAAATTTCTGCCCAGGGGCTGGGCAGACTATAAGGAAGAATCTCTGTAGCTGTCTAGCCAGGGCTGACATTATTTAGAAAATTCCTTTAGTAAGGGCCTTGTTGTAAACAATGAGATCTTGATGAAAGGCAAGATGGTGCCAGTAGGTCTTTGATATTATTAGCAACAAATGACAGCTAAGACTCCAGAAGAGAACCAGGAAAAAAGAGCCAAGAAGAGCTCTTCTGGGATGACAGTGATTTCTTGGATGACAGTTGGATGTTAATTAGCTTGACTGTAATAATCATTTCCCAACATATACATATATCAAAACATCATGTTATATATATTCTTATTATTTTTACAAAAGGAGCAGCTTCAACTCTTCACCCCATCCACCAAACAAAATGATTCTTCATTTTAAGAGTTCTAATTGATTCATTTGAGTTTAGCCTACCAGGTCCTCCACTGTGCTTATAGTGTTCTGGCATGCTTTTTTCCCCTCCCTCCCATCTCAGAATGGGAAAATGCTTCACTACCAATTCTTGGTGGCTACTAACAGGATGCTGGAATAATTAGGCATTATATACATTTATTCTTACATGAAAGAAGGATAACTTTTTGTTATTGTTCTGCTTATATAAATGCTGTGCTTGAAGTAAGAACATACTGTTTAGAGGCTTCAAATTTTGTGAGTTTATTCATTAAACAGATTTGGAAAAGGTTAAAAAAATAAAAATCCTGGTACTGGCAAAGTTATGTACATATGCTAAGCTGTACCAACATAAGGGCAAATAGGGTAGGGAATGGGACAGACTTGAAAGCATTCTCCAAGCCACACACAGATCTATCAATATTCAATTATTGCAGCAAAAGGGGCTTAAACATAGCCTCTGAAAACACAGATGAACAATGAGCTATTCTGACCTAGGGGCAACTTCTAGGAAACAAGGCTTAAAAATAAAATCATGTGCTCTCCTGGTCCTCTGAAAACTGTACATAATTTGGCTGCCACTCTCAGGAGCCATCAGAGAGAGAGGGATCTTCAAAGCTGCTAGTCCCTGGCTTAAAACAAGGAGTAAAAATGTAACCAACCTGAATTATGAAAGTACCCTTCAAGCCACACACATATCTATCCATAAAGGGTAAAATTCTAACTGGCTCAGGGAGCTAAAATACAACCTGATCCAGGGGTGACTGTTGGGTAGCTAGGTCAAATGTTAAAAACAAAGGAAAAAGGATCTGAACAGGTACATCAGAGGCTGCACATTACAGAGGAAACAGATATCACAAAATTTGTTCATCCAAGTAACTAAACAAATGACCAAGCAAAAAACAAACAAACAAACAACAACAACAAAAAAACAAAAAAATAAGCCACTAGGAAGGTAGGCAATCAGTGTCAGAAGTAAATAATTACTTCACAATGTAATTGCAATGTATTTTCTAAAATGTCCAGTTTTCAGGGGGGAAAAATATATATATATAAAATTTGTGGTGCTGGGGATGGAACCCAGGGCCTTGTGCATGCAAGGCAAGCACTCTACCAACTGAGCTATATCCTTAGCCCATGATATGCTTTAACAACAGGAAAATGTGATGTACAGAAAGGATGGGGGAAAGCAAGCACTAGGTCCATAGCCCACAATGATTTCAAAGTAATTATTGCAAATACATTCAAAGAGATAAAAAAAGAAACACATCTAAAGAATTAAAAGTATGATGATCAAATAGAGAATATGTATAAAAAGAAAAGATAATGACAGAGCCAAATGGAAATTCCTTTCCTTTTTGGTACAGGGGATAGAACCAAGGACTTTGTGCATGCTAAGCAAGAACTCTATTTTTGAACCACACCTTCAGCTGCCCTTTGGAGATTCTGAAGTTGAAAAGTGCAAAAATGAAAATGAAAATAAATTACAGGGGCTCAAGAGTAGATATGAACAGACAACCCTGCCCCAAACCAAACCAAACCAACCCAACCCAACCCAACCCAACCCAACTTGAGGATATATTAAGAGATTAAGCAATCTAAAGGAGAAAGAAAAAAGAATAAAGAAAAATGAACTAGAGCCTGAGAGAAATGTGAGATACCATGAAATGCACTCCCGATGTAATAAAGAAATAAAAAATAATGGCTAAACATTTCCCAAGTCTAAGAAAAAATATTACTTTAAAAATCTACAAAGCACAATAGACTGAAACAGGATTAATGCAAAGAAATCCAAACCAAGAATTATCATAGGAAAAATGCTTTCTGAAAGTTAAAAATCAAGAGGAAATCTTGAAGCAATAAGAGAAAAGTAACTCACTACTTATGAAGAAAATCCAATAAAACTAAGTGATGACTTCTCATTAGGCACAATGGAGGCCAGAAGGCAGTGTGATAACAAATTGCTGAAAGTAAAAAACTTATCAAATACATTTTTTTCTTTTTTTTTTTAGTGCCAGGGATGGAACCTAGGACCTCATGCATGTTAGGCAAGTGTTCTATCCCTGAGTTACATCCCCAGCCCTCAACAAGGATCTATGTCAAGCAAAATTTAAAATAAAGTAAGTCCCAAATGAACAAAAGCTGAGAGATTTTTTTTGCTAGCAAACTTGCCTTAGTAAGAAGAGATATTAAAGGAAGTTTTTCAAGCTGAAAGCAATGATACCAGAGGATAATTTGAATGTATATGAAAAAACAAAGAAAATGAGTAAAGGTACTTATGAAGGTAGTGATAAAAGACAATACAATGCACATTTACTTCCTTTCTTTACTGATCTGTAAATATAATATAGTATATATAGTATTACTGTATTATTGGGGCCAAAAACAGAAATGTAATATATTTGATAATAAACACAAAAAAAGTAGGTGGGAGAAAAGTTGCATTACAGTAGGGAATGACAGTAGATGGCCATTAAAATCCACAGGAAGAAATTAAAATAATCAAAAATGGTAAATAGGTTAATGTAACAACCTGCAAATATATTTTTACTTTCTTTTCTCATCTTCTTAAAAAGACGTAAGATTATATCAACTAATAATTATAACAATAGCACACACACAAAAAGAGAAGGAAATGGGGTTATGTGTAAGTTTCTATATTCCTTCAGAATTAAAATACAGTAAATCTGAAGTAATTTTTTTTAAGGGACCAGGGATTGAACTCGGGGGCACTTGACCACTGAGCCACATTACCAGCCCTATTATGTATTTTATTTAGAGACAAGGTTTCACTGAGTTGCTTAGCACCTCGCTTTTGCTGAGGCTGGCTTAGAACTTGTGCTCCTCCTGCATTATCCCCCCTCCCACCGGGCCCCCCAGAAGCTAGGATTATAGGTGTGTACCACAGCACCCAGCCTTAAGTAAATTTTAATAATATGCATACTGTAAGGCCTCAGAAAATCACTAATAAACTGAAAAACACAAAGATCATGTCACAAGTAAACATCCTCAATATAAAAAGGCAGTAAAGGAGAAAGAACAAAAATCCCGGAAGATATATAGGAAACAAAAAATATACCATAAATTATCAGATGGATTAAAAAAAAAGGCGTAACCCAATCTTTTTTTTTTAAAATGTTTTTTTAAAGATGCTTTTAGACCTATATTTGTTCATTTATTTATATGCGGTGCTGAGAATCGAATCCAGTGCCTCACACACGCTAGGCAAGCGCTCTGCCACTGAGCCACCACCCCAGCCCCGTAACCCAATCTTATATTGTCTGTATGAAACACACTTTAGATTTAAGGACAAAAAGACAGAAAGTAAAATGATGGAAAAAAAGACATATTATGTAAATAGAAACCAAAATAGAGCTGGAGGGGTAATACTAATATCAGACAAAATAGAGGCAAGATAAAAATTACTAAACATGGAATAGGACACTTTAAAATATCAATCAATTGATCAGAAAGATATATAACAATTAAAAATCTATATATACCTAACAGAGCCCCAAAATACATGAAGGAAAAACTGACAGAACGGAAGAGATGAGGAGTCAATTCAATAATAGACTTCAATATCCTACTTTTCATATGGGTGCAAATGGTACACACCTGTAATCCCAGCGATTCAGGAGGCAGAGACAAGAGGATTCCAAGTTTGAAACCAATTTCAACAACTTAGTGAGTGGGGATGTGGTTAAGTGGTAAAGCACTTTTGAGTTCAATCTCAAGTACAAATAAACAAACAACAACAAAACATAGAACTAGGAAAATATTAACAAGGAAATTGAAGACTTAACACAACATTACAATCAAAACTATAAGCCACCTACAGACACCTACAGAACAAAATTCTACCCCAAAACCAGAAAAATATGATCTTCTCAAGTATACACGGAACATTTTCCAGGTTAGATCATATGTTCTATAAAATCAAGTCTCAGTAAATTCAAAAGGATTAAAATTATACATACATGATCTGTGACAACAGAATGAAATTAGAAATCAATAACAGAAGGGAAATTTAGAAATTCACAAATTTCTGAGGCCCTAAGAAACTTAGTCACACCCTGCACCGCCCCCCCAACCCTCACCACCAAAGAGTGGGGCTAAGGATGATGTAGCTCAGTGGTAAAATTACCTCTGGGCTCACTCCCCAGTACAAAAAAAAAAATCAATAAAAATTAAAAAGTCACAAATGTGTGATAATTAAAATACTCCTGAATAACTGAATAACCAATAGGTTAAAAAATACATAATAAGTAAAATAAAAAGATACTTTCAGATGAATGAAAACAGAAATCCAAAAGACCATGGAGCTTCCTGTGGCATTGTGGCACTGGTGGTCTTACATGTGTCACAGAAGCCTGGGGCTGGTCTCTCTATGGTAATTATTGCTAAAACAGCAACAATACACCAAGAGCAGACTCCTATCAAACCTAACCAAAGGATGCTTCCTGTCTAGGGCTAAAACAGCAGAAGTGACTATAGACTCAGACAAAATAAGCTGGAAATTGAGAATTTCTTGGGGGTGGTGGTGGTGGAAGCAAGACTACAGACTGGAATAAATGCCTGTACTTTTAAAGATGACACTGCATACCAATCAGCATCAAGAACTTTCATAAAACTGTGACCATATCTTATGGTGAAAATAAAGCAACATGAAATGACCATATAGTTATCTGTTTGGGTGAACTTTTGGATGGATAATTTAAAACAACTGTTTCAAGGAAACTGAGCTTTAAGAATACAGAAAAATAATTCAATATTCTGAGAGAGAAACAGATGAAATCAATTAAAATCAAATAGAAAGCCTTGAGCTGAAAAATACACTAAGTGAAATTAAAAACACGATAGAAGTCATCAATAGCAGAATAGATCAAACAAGAAAGAAGAGCTTAAAAATGGGTTACTTAAAAATAAGTGCAGGAGAAAACAACAAAAAATGAGGAATGAAGGAAGCATACATGAGCTTGGGATAGTATTAGAAGAGCAAATATTTGGGATACTGGGATTTAATGACTTGAAATGTCAAAGGGGGTACAAAACTTACTTCAAGAAATAATAACAGAAAACTTCCAAACCTAGAAAAGAACACAAATACACAAGAATAGGAAGGACAGAGGTTCCCAGTTATATTTAACCCAACCAAGTCTACCCCGAGATATATTATAATCAAATTCTTAAAGGTGAAAGATAAGGAGAAGATTCTCAAAGCAGCAAGAAGAGGGGGGAAAAAAAAACATAAAAGGATGTCCCAATTCTCCTGACAGCTGACTTCTCAGAAATAACTTTAAAGGCCAGGAAAGAGGAACAAGTTATTTTCACAGGACTAAAAGGTAAAAAACTGCATCTGTACCCAACAATAGTATCCCTTAGGAACATAAAAGAGATAAAGACATTCCTGAACAAATAAAAGCTGAGAGATTAAATCTCCACTAGTTACTGAATCTGAAAGAAAAGAGATATTAATAAGAAGAAAATCCTGGAAGGTATAAAACTCACAGGTAAGAGTAACTATACAAAATTAGAATGCTGTAATACTGTAAACATTATATAAACCATTCATAACTTCAATATAAAAACTAAAAGACAAATCAATTAAAAATAATAATCACATCATTATGTTAAGAGAGGCAATACAGAAAGATGAAAAATAAGACATAAGACATTCTAAATGTTGAAGAAATGGAATACAAGGGTAGAGTTTTAAATAATAGTTTTAAAAATAATATCACTTTTTATTTTTTGCAGTGCTGGAGTTCTAATGAGGGCCTTGCTCATGATAGGCAAGCACTGAATCACTTGAGTTACATCCGTAGTTCTGTTTCTTTTGCCTGTTTTGGTTACTAGGAATTCAACCCAGGGGTCTCCCTGAGTTGCTTAGTGCCTCACTTTAGCTGAAGCTGGCTTTAAACTTGTAATTCTCTTGCCTCCCAAGCTGCTGGGATTACAGGTGTGCACCACCATGCTCAGCTATTCCTGCTTTCTTTTGGGAAAGATTTCATGGAAAATATTATTTTTTTTTCAAAGTTTTCAGTCTATACACATCTTTAGTGAAGTGAGTTTCTAGTCAGTAGCGTATAGTTGCATTTTTTTAATCCATTCAGTCATTCTATGTCTGTTAGAGAATTCAGTCAGTTTATATTCAAGGTAATTATTGATATGTTAAGCCTTACTATGGCCACTTTATATCTTGTTTTCTAGTTTTATAATAGTTCTTTTCTTTCTCACTGTCTCAAAGTCTTTGGGGTTAAATGATTTACTATAATAGCGTGTTTTGGTTTCTTGCTCATGATTTGTTTATCTACTATAGATTTTTGCTTTTTGGTTAACATAAGGCTTACAAGAAACATGTATTGACTCTAACAAGCTATTTTGAAATGGTAGCAACATAATATGATCATAAAGGTAAGAAAAGAAATGGGGCCAAGTGCAATGGTACATGCCTGTACTCCCAGGGACTCAGAGGTTGAGGCAGGAGGATCTCAAGTTCAAGGCCAGCCTGGGCAACTTAGTGAGATCCTGTCTCAAAAAGGACTGAGGATGTAGCTCAGTGTAATATAATACAAACATCAACAGAGAAGGACAAAAACCATATGATCAAGGCATTTGATCAAATTCAATATCCTTTTATGATAATAATTCTAAATAAATTAGGTTACAGAAGGAAATTACCTCAAAATATAATAAAAATCATATATGACAAACCTACAGCTAATATGGTTCTGAATGGTGAAAAATTGAAAGCTTTCTTTTTATTGTTAGCGCTGAGGATTGAACCCAGGACCCTGCATATGCTACATAAGTACTCTACCACTGATTTATATCATTAGCTCCATGTTCTCTCTTATATCTGGAACAAAAGACTAGAATGCCTATTTTCATCACTTGTATTAAACACAGTACGGGAGTCCTAGCCAGAGCAATCATGCAAGAAAAAGAAAGAGCACAAGGTGTGCTCTAATTGTCACTGTTTGCATGATCTAATACATAAAAAAACCTCTGCTTGGAACTATTAAAATGAATGAACAGACACTTCACAAAATAATAATTATGACTGGTCAATAAATATATGAAAAAATGTTCAACATCACCAGCAATTAGATAAATGCAAATTAAAACTACATGAGATTTCATCTCACTCCAGTCAGAATGGCAATTAACAAGAATATAAGTAATAATAAAGGCTGGTGAGGATGTGGGAAAAAGGTACACTCATACATTGCTGGTAGGACTGGTACAACCCTTCTGGAAAGCAGTATGGAGTCCTCAGAAAACGTGGAATAGAACCACCATTGGATCCAGCTATCCCACTCCTTGGCATATACCCAAAGGACTTAAAATCAGCATACTATAGTGATATCATCACATCAATGTTTATAGAAGCTCAATTCAGAATAGCTAAATCATGGTACCAACCTAGGTGCCCTTCAACAGATGAATGGATAAGGAAAATGTGGCATATTTACACAATGCAATATTTCTTAGAGATAAAGAAGAATGAAATTATGGCATTTGCCAGTAAATGGATGGAAGTGGAGACTATCATGCTAGGTGAAATAAGCCAATCCCTCAAAACCAACAGCCGAATGTTCTCTCTGACATGTGGATACTGACTCATAACAAGTGGGCTGGGGGCAGCAGGGAGGAGTAGGGAAGGGAATGAGGATGGGAATGGGAAAGACACTACAATGAATCAGACATAACTTTTCTATGTTCATATATGAATACACAAACAGTCTAACTCTACATCATGTACAATCACAAAAATGGAAAGTTATACTCCATGTATGTTCGATATGTCAAAATACATTCTACTGTCATATAACTAAAAAAAAATGAAAAAAATTTGAAAATTTCTTTTAAAAGCTACATATATTTTTTTAGACTTCTATCAATTATAAAAAAATAGAAACTACAATAAAATTAATGTTAAAGAAAAGGTTATACAATGGCTCAGTGTTCATATATCTTTGAATTGCAGGATTCAATACCTGTTTAATTTCATCTTATACATTCTAAGTTACTAAAAGTGAGTAGTAAGAGAATAACAATATGAAAGCTTGAAAGAAAACAAAGTTCCTTAAATCAGCAGTTATTTTGTCTATCTCATTAAACACTTTTTAAGAAAGAAACATTTGAAATTTCAATGGTGTCATTATAAAAAAACACTTCCTTTGGAATGTGCAACTTACACAGTCTTTTTGTCCTGTCGAAGAAGTTTAGAAGAAAATTCACTTAGTACTTCAAGAAAAGCCAGATTAGGAGGTGGATATTCTTGTCCTTTCTGATTTTGGTATTTAAAGGCAAACTCTATGCCATCCCTGAAGTTAAAACAAAATAAAACACAAAAATACCCTTAGTATCTTATTGTTCTAGATAGTTCATGTAGTTCTCTTAATGTGTTAAAATTACAAAAACATTTGGGAAGGGAGTGAAATCATCACTGAAGAAGTAATATCTGATAAATTCAAATGGCAAAACAATTCGAATTTTCATAATGTATTTTGCTTTTGTATTCAACTTTAGAGTATCAATCAGCTGTGTGAATTCAGGCTTGAGGTTTTCTGTATTCAGTTTTTCATAGTTGTGAAATGAGATTGACCAAATCAGTACTGCACAGTCTCTTTTAAACTTGTTTCCCAAATTTTCTGATAGACCAGATAAGAAAGTTAATAAATTTTCCATTTTATAAGATAAAGAAAATGTGCAGTTCATATAAATTTTTTCTTTTTTGAGGTGGAGATTGAACCTAGTGCCTTGCATATATCAGGCAAGTGCTCAACCACTGAGCTACATCCCAGCATGATAATTTTTTTTTTTTCCCAAATTAAAAATGCCCTCCTTCTTCAGAATGCCCCTTGGCTCTTGCCTTCCACTGGGTGTGTTATCTGCAGGTTCTTTGCTCCTCCACAAAGGAGGAGCCAGGATAGACCCCTGAAGATCCTGCCCATCTCACCAACACTGTCTGGGTTTTCTGATCCTAACTAGCAATAAAGAATTTATACTTGCAAATAAATAAATAAATAAAACAAAAATAAAATTAAAATGTCCTCCTACTTGGGTTGGGGCTATAGCTCGGTACCACATAAAAATAAATAAAATGAAGACATTCTGTCCATCTACAACCACAAAAAACAAACAAACAAAAAACCTCCTACTTAACAATCTCTAAATTAGATTAATAGCTATAGTTCTTATAATTTGAAAAATCTGTAATTTATTGCTTTAAAAATGGGTCAAAACAGTTATTTTCATTAAATTCCAATAAACTAGATTCTATATAACATTGTTTGCTTATGTTACTCACTTGTGAAGTGTGGCAACTGCTTCTCGTGTCTTGATCTGGTCCAGTCCAAATGTAAGGGCAAAGCGACGTGCCAATTCTTTAATGCCACTGACATGGGCAGAAGTCCTATCTAGGTTGGGACCTTGTTCTTGAACAAGTTCATTAAACAACTGGTAGAAAGAAAGAGGGAAAAAAAAGGGAAAAACTTACAGCTAAGAAATATTTTAGATTTTATTTATTTTTAGAATAGGTAGTATAGTTTAAAAATATATAAAAGGTGTAAGATAAAATAAATGTTTCCCTCCTTGCACTGAGCTACAGCCATAACTATGTTCCCTTACTTGGTCATTTTGTATTAGTAATTTTTTGAGTTCACTTTCATGTTGCTGGTATTATTAAAAGCAGAGAGGATTTTTTTTCTTTTTAATGCCAAATTTTTAAAGAATACATTTTGGAATGGGAAAAGGTAATAATATATTTACAGAAAATAGTACATATTTACAAATAACTATATATAGTCTTTTCACAGATATGTCAATATATGAAATACAGGGTTTGGAACTCTGTTTTTTCCATTTATTATAAGTAAGAACATTACGTAAAATAACATTATGTAAACATCCACATATATTTGGATATATGGGGCTATGATTTTTCTCACTCAGCCACAAAATATACCTAAAAGTTCTTAAACTGAGTGGAGAGGTTTTATAAGTTACATATATATCACAAAATAACAATAAATACCCCAGAGTAATAATATAAAAACAATTATCATTCTACTATCAAATCTAGAAACTTAATTGTATGTGCAAATCTATCTTCCTTCCTGAAATATGGTGTGAACTGTCCAGCCTTTTATCTAAAGCTACTCCCTCCTTATGCACTGAATACAGATGAAAAATAAAGTCTTCACCTACTCAAGGGTTTGCTACTTACTTACTGCTTTCTCTTTCTCTTGCATCATTAACTATTCCTTTTCTATTAGATGCAAGCATCTTTAAAAATACCACTAACTTCTTGACTCCATTTCCTGTGCCAGCTACCAATGCTTGTCTGATTTATTTTTGTGGCACAGGTTCTAAAAAGTCTTATTTACATTTGTTTTCTTTACTACTGAACATTTTCTTTTATTTGTCTCCTTCACTTTGTTTTCCCCATTTCCAGCCTCTGGTAACCATCACTATACTCACTTTAACTTCACACTTATTGAAATAACTCCTGTGTTCAACTATGTTGTTCCCTGTTTAAGTGTTCTTCAGCAATGAACTGGCCTGAATTACTTATTTACTATGCCATTACTAGAAGGAATGGTTCTTCCGGAGATTTTCAAATTATGCACAAATAGCTGTTTATAAATCTTTAAGCTTTAAAAAGCCTTTTATTGACAGCTGTATATAATAGCCTTAAACTTTAAAATTTAAGGAGAATTCAAATACATTTTATTGTAAAGAAATTCAATGAATATCTATGTAAAAGTTCTCCTTTCTCTTTTCCACCAAATACCATTCTTTTTTTTTAAATGCAAAGTAATATATATACTTTTAGTTGTTTAGAACCCAGTGCCTCACACATGCCAGGCAAGCGCTCTACCACTGAGCCAGAACCCTAGCCCACCCAAATATCATTCCTTTTTTGGGGGGATACAGATGATTGAACTCAGGGCACTTGGCTACTGAGATACATCCCCACCCCTATTTTGTATTTTATTTAGAGACAGGGTCTCACTGAGTTGCTTAGCACCTCATTTTTGAACTTGCTTATCCTCCTGTTTTAACCTCCAGAGCTGCTGGTGCCTCGCCCAAAAACCATTCTTACCAAAGGTAAATGGTGTTAAAAATCGAACATTTCCTACATCATCTTAGACATATTACAAGTACATATAAAATTTTTATTTTTAAATAACTGCTATCCCACACTATTTATTTGTCCTATAGCTTTGTATTTTTCATTTCATATTTTGCCATAAAATTTTTGAACAGCCAGGAATAGTGGTGCATGCCTGCAGTCCCAGCTGCTCTGGAAGCTGAGCTAGAGGATCACTTGATTCCAGAAACTTGTCAACTTAGGTAACATTTTAAAAAAATTTTATAAACTACTTCAGAGTATCATATTTTAACTTCTCCTGTAATGATGAATTTTATACTATTTCCAGTTTTTTACTACTAATACATTGCTATAGTAAAAAGTCTTTTACATATATACATCTTGGTGCATACTTACATGTTATTTATTTATATATGTAGAAGGAAAATTACTAGTTTAAAGGGAATACCCTTTTTAAAATTTTTTTATTTTAATAATTTTTAGTTGTCAATGGATCTTTAATTTTATTTTTAGATGTGGTGCTGAGAATTGAACCCAGTGCCTCAAACATGCTAGGCAAGCACTCTACCACTGAGCCACAACCCCAGCCCTGGGAATATATATCTTTAATTTTGAAATATACTCCAAAATTTCTTTTAAGAAAATTTCTTTAGTCTAAAGGGACCTTCACTTTTACATCCTTTATAAAGTTTGGTGATCCTAAAGATTTGGGGATATCCTTTATCAATCATTTCAATTAATGATAATCTGTTCAATGATGGTAAATATCTCTTTGTTTTAATTTATGTTTAAAACAAACAAAATTATGCCTCATCTCATGTTTATTGATTAAGTTTTCTTCTCTGCAAAGTGCCTTTTCCAAAACTCTTGCTTACTTTATCGTTTTCATTGATTTGTAGGATTTGTTATATATGAAAATATTTCTCTCCAAAATGTCATTTATTTTTTAAACTAAGCGTTGACTGATGTACAAACCTATTTAAGTTTATATAGATCACTTTTTTTTTTTTGCTTTTGGTTTTCTTAGAAAAAGATTTTAAAAATATTCCTTTATTTCCTTAAAACTGATTAATTTTTAACCTTGATATATAATCCACCTAGTGGTTATTTTGGTACACCTTAGGTGGGCCCAGAAGTAGCTATATTTCCAAAAACATACTCAACTAACCCATCACTGTGAACTGAAGAGTCCTAATCCTTTCCCCACTGATTGAAAATGAGACCTTTATCACAAATTAATTACACATATGTAGAAATGTACATGCATATATTTCTGAACTCTCCAAACTCTCTATTTTGGTTTACTAGACATTTATATATTTAAAAACTTATTTATGCAATATATTTTCTTATTTGGATATTGCTGGTGTCCCTTCATCATTAAATACCTTTACTTCTTATTTTTAAATTATTGCTTTTAAAAGTTTCCAATTTGACTCTTTATTTGGCCTAAGGGTAGATCACCTCAGGATTTCATGTTTTGTAATGAGAACTGGAGGATTATCTTTCAAAAGAGGACATGCAATCCATGTCTGTATCAGAAAGTAACCACAGTAATACATTAATCAGTTAGTTTAAATCAGGTAAAATACTTAGCACATACTAAGCACACAGAAGTTGCATCTATTCTTTGTCTCCCCCTCCCCTCCAAATTACTCACCTGCTGCAAACTGAGAATGAGGGTCTTGGCACACTGAATTTTATCAATCTGCCTGGTTTTGCTCAATGTTTCCTTAATAATATCACCATAGTCATTGTAATACTACGAGGAAACAAAAGGAAACACAGCTTTAAAAGTTTTGCAAAAAAAATTTTTAAATATTTATTTTTTAGTTGTAGTTGGACACATTACCCTCATTTCACTTATTTATTTTTATGTGGTGCTGAGGACCGAACCCAGGGTCCCAACAAGTGTGAGGCGAGCGGTCCCCCGCTGAGCCACAACCCAAGCCCCCAAATTTTTGAAATTTTATGAGATGAAGGATGGTGTTGGTAAAAGAAAGAAAAAGTGACTACAAAAAAGGATTTCATTTCTTCATCTTAAACATAGTGAAAGTTAAATGATATTTTTCTAAATTAAAGCAATGTACATTTGATACCTAATTATGAAGTAAAAATAATAAAAACTAAAAAGGCCAGGAATTCCAGGAGGAGAGGAGGTGATATAGGAGAGAAAAACCTCTCGGACTTCAGAAGAGAACTGAACACCATCTAAAAGGTGGATATAAATTGAAGAACTAAAATCAAAACAGTTAAAATTGCTTATTTCTGGAGATCAGCCTAAATGGGAGGACAGATTAGCGTAACAGATTTATTGTTTCATTTATTATTTTAGGTCACCAGAGTAACTTAGCACATAGATCTTTCCTAAGTTTAGTTTTAAACAGATCATGTACAGAAAAGCCACAGAGCCACATATCAGAATAGCAAAAATCTATCAGACTACTCATAAAAAGGTCAGAGCCTACAATGAGCTGAGATGTGAAAAAAGTGCTAGGGCTGATAAAAATTTTGAATAAAGTTATTATTATTATTATTATTATTATTATTTGGAACTGATGCAGTACTATTAAGAAATGACAAGGCAAAACTAAAACCAAAACTCAACATATTAAATGATTCTCTAATTTTCTGATAAGAAAAAAAAGTACCTAAAAATGGTAGAATAACTGTCAAAATGATACTGAAAGCCAGGTTTAGTGAAGAACCAATGAAAGCATCAAGTCATTACAAACAAATTAGTTTTCTAGATTGCACAAATCATGTCCTAAGGAAATTTGCAGAGATTATGGAAACATTGAGTTATTTAAGGAATGGAGAAAAAACAGGAAAGGTGCTGAAAGACAGATTTTTCAGAGGAATAAGGTCATATGAAAACTGCTACAATCTTTCCCCTTAAAATACCTGGAAATGCAGTGTGACCCTGGCCTGCCCTGAAGAAGAGGAGGAGGAGGGCAACTGCGCTGTGGCCCCTTTTACCAATGTGTGGCTCTCCTGGCTCACTTCCATGTTGGGACACTGCAGCCACCTACATAGCCCACACCCCATGTGTTAGCCTCTACCTTAGGACAACAGACAGGGCCTGGAGGCAGCAGCCCACCACAGCACTGCATATCCAAACAGGCTGCCCAATGCCACCACATGGCCTGCTTCTCAGTCCCATCTCTGAAAGTAATCGCCTCCATCCTGGAACACCTCCATCACCATCATAGGTTACCTATGCTGCTGCTACCACTATCTTTAATTGGGGGTGCTTCCATTTTAGGACACTGGATAGGGCTTAGAAGCCTAATATCAATATACTTACAGGTTTAAGGCTCCTGCTTCTATAATCTAGGGACATGCTCACTTCCATCTAGAGACAAGATCCAGGACCTGGAAGACTGCCACCAAGATCCATGCAGGTTTGTCACACCAGAGGTAGTCCTGCTAGTCTACTTCTTGATTCCTCATTCATTCTTCCTATGATCTAATACCTCTACATTTTCATCTCCTACGTCACAAACTCCATTCCACCTGCTGCTCTCTTTGTCCACTATTAAACTGTAAACCCGTATGCAAACCTACTATTTATACTATAGATATGAACTGAACACATCAATAAACACATTGCTTATTGTGACAAAACTGTAATTGTCCAAATAGGAGTTATTTGGTTTAAGACTATATATTGTTTGTATCAATGTTGTAAATATTGATCTGCCCCTTAAAGGCAATGTACTGGTAACATACAGGGACACTACAATATTATAAGGGTAAAAACCGTAATATCCTGGATCTGCTTGCAAGAGGGGAAGACACATGGACAATAGGAAAAAACAAGGGAAGAAAGTACCCCAAACAAACCAAGATGCTACAATAATAGAATCCACTGATAGCACAGTAGGTGAAATGTCAGAGGAGTTCAAAAAAAGATTACTTCAAGAAAGAGAGATTCTGGAAAAAACAAAACAAAAACAAAAACAAACAAACAAAAAACAAAACCCCAGAAATCTTTGAAATGAAGGAAATTCAATAGAGGGCTGGGGTTGTGGCTCAGTGGTAGAGCGCTTGCCTTGTACGTGAGAGACCCTGGCTTCGATCCTCAGCAGCACATTAAAAAATAAATAAATAAGTAAATAAACAAAATAAAGATATTGTGTCCATGTATAATTAAAAAAAAATTTCAATAGAAAGCATCACCAACAGACTAGATCGCTTAGAAGACAGAAACTCAGGCAATGATGACAAAATACACTGTCTTTAAAATAAAGCTGCCCACACAGTGAAAATGGAAAGAAACCATGAACAAAACCTCCAAGAATTATGGGATAACATGAAAAGACAAAATCTAAGAACAACTGAATACAAGAAGGCACAGAGATATAAACTCAAAGGAATGTATAATCTCTTCAATGAAATCATATCAGAAAATCTCCCAAATGAACTGGAAAATCAAATACAAGAGGCTTACAGGACACCAAATGTACAAAATTACAACAGATCAACACCAAGGCACATTATAATGAAAATGTGTAGCATACAGAATATAGATAGAATTTTAAAAGTTGCAAGAGAAAAGTTTCAGATTACATATAGGGGAAAACCAATTTGGATCTCAGCAGGTTTCTTAACCCAAACCCTCAAAGCTAGGATGGAGCAACATATACCAATCTCTGAAAGAAAATGGATGCCAACCAAGAATATTATATCCACCAAAATTAAGCTTCAGATTTGATGATGAAATAAAAATCTTCCATGATAAACAAAAGTTAAAAGTAATTTAGAACGAGAAAGCCTATACTACAGAACATTCTCAGCAAAATATTCCACGAGGAAGTGAAAAACAACAGTGAAAATCAACAAAGAGAGGAAAAGCTAATCAAAGGAGAAACCAAGTCAAGTTAAAAACTAAAAATAAATCAAAATGACTGGGACTACAACCCATATTTCAATAATAACCCTGAACACAAATGGCTTAAACTCATCTCATAGGAAAAGACATCCACAGACTGAAGATGAAAGGATGGGGAAAAAAATACCACTCACATGGAACACAAGAACAAGCAGGAATTTCCATCCTCATATAAGATAAAGTAGACTTCAAACCAAAGTTAGCCAGAAGGGATAAAGAAGGTCATTTCATACTGCTTAAGGGAATCATACGTCAAGAAGATATAACAATTGTAAACATCTATGCCCAAACAGTGGAGCATCCAGTATATCAAACAAACCCTTCTCAATTTCAAGAATCAAACAGACCACAACATAATAATACTGGGTGACTTTAACATACCTTTTCACCTTTGGATAGACCTTCCAAACAAAACTAAACAAAGAAACTATAGAACTCTATAATGTAATCAATATTTTAGACTTAACAGACATATATAGAATATTTCATCCATCAATAAGCGAATACATTTTTTTCTCAGCAGCACTCGGATCCTTCTCTAAAACAGACCATATCTCATGCCACAAAGCCAAGACTTAGCAAATACCAAAAAATAGAGGTTGTACTGCATTCTATCAGACCATAATGAATGAAATTAGAAATCAATGATAAAGTAAAAAAACAGAAGCACAGACCTTACCAGTGGAGTATGCCTACACTGGAGAATCTGAAATGTGAAATGCTCCAAAACCTAATTTTTTTGTGTGGTGCTCCAAAAATTTCAGATTTCAGTTAGGATCATAGATGTTCAACCCATATATCACAACTGGAACTGGACCATACCCAAACACAGATAAAGGTACAATTGGATCAAACAGCACACAATATTCTGATTATGGCAAAACAGAACATTCTCTTTGACCTGGGAAGGCAAACACATAAAAACTAAGAAGCATTCTCTTTTATCCATGCCTGTTAGAAGAATTCTGAGATCTGGTTTTTTTTCAGAGGGTCAGGAACAAAAAGAAGCTTATGGAAAAGCAAGCAGCTAGAAAGTTGAGTGTTTTTCATGTAAATGCTAGGAACTCCAGGGAGTGCAGACTGATACAATGGTGCAGACTCATAAAGAGTTTATATAAAATGATAACATTATTAGAAAATTATCCACAATACACGGTTCAAAGCTGTCAATTTCAGCTTCTCATCATCATCCATTCATTATAATTGCAAATTTCTCTGCTATTTAGGAGAAAAATAAGAATATTAAACTGTACCTTCATGTAGTGTTTAAAGATGTCTGCAGCTGCATGCATGTCAACAATATCATAAATGATAAGTTTGCTGAAGGCAGCAAGTAGATTCCTTCTTTTATGTAAGGCCTCAATTTTATTAGCTTCATCTTCTTCATCACCCTCTAACCACAGAAAATAAATTGGTTATAAATCTGGCTCTTGATCCAATAAAACAATGTAGAAAATCTGTATATTTGAAAACTAGCTTTACAATACTTCACAAACAGGCACAATTCAGTTTTACACAGAACAAAAATAGTTATACTGATTAATTATTTTAGAGTGATATTTATTACATGCTTATCAAATAGTTGGTAGGCAATAAGATTCCTATCTTTTAGGAGATTATCATAGTAATGATTAAGATAATCAAATCAGCTGGGAGGTGGGGATTGGGGTAAAAGCATGCCTGTAATCCCAGCAGCTTGAGAGGCTGAGGCAGGTGGATAGCAAGTTCAAAGCCAGCATCAGCAACAGTGAGGTGCTAAACAACTCAGTGAGACCCTGTATAATAGGGCTGGGGATATGGCTTAGTGGTTGAGTGCCCCGACCCAGAGTTCAAACACAGGTACCAAAACAAAAATAAAAACAAACAAACAAACAAACAAAACAAAGACAGCAAATCATACATAGATTGTTTCATACTTTTGTCACAACAACACTGTCAACTTGTTTTATCTTACAATGTTTTTTCTAATCTCAATATTTCTTATATGCTAATACATTCCCACAAGAAAAAAAAGTTATGAGACAGGCAGAAAAAGCTGTTTTTCTCTCTATATATATTTTTAGTTGTATATGGATAACACCTTTGTTTTACTATTTATATGTGGTGCTGAGGATCAAACACAGTGCCTCACATGTGCTAGGTGAGTGCTCTGCCACTGAGCCACAACACGAGCCCCAGAAAACTTTTATTTTAGAAAAATATATAGAGGGGTAAAGGAAATATATGGAGCAGTTAATTTTCAGTGCTTGTCCACATGGTTATATTATGAGTTGAAAAATAAAATCTATTTTGCAAACCATGTTAAAATACTCCATTAAAAACTTTCTAAATAAGTAGTGTTTCTCATTTAATTTTTTAAAATATATAATCCATTGTGTTATGTATTTCTAATCCTAGAAAAAGTTTTCCTACAAGGCTCCAGATGACAACATTTATTTCAGGCTCTGTATTTGGGATAAGTCTTCTTTCTTTTGTTTATATGTATCTATTGATAAAATAATTTACTCTCAGTCTCTTTCTTTTTACTAGTAAGTCCTGATAAGTTCTGAGGCACCAGTGCTTTGAGAAACTGGAAATCGTTTTGCTTAAAATAGCAGTTAAGATCTCTTGAGATTAATTGAGTGTAAATAAACATACTCTGTTCCATACTGCAGTATTTCTAAAATGTTCTCTTAAGAACAAGATTTTTTCTTCTTTTTTTTTGGGAGTCATGCTATGGATCCAACCTAGGGCCTTCTGCATGCTAGGCAAGTGTTATACCACTTAACTATACCCTTAGCCCTATAAAGAATATCTAATAGCACCAAATAGATGTGTGGATCAAATATGCCTCTTAAATTTTTTTAGAGAGCTTAAATAATCTATTTCACAAATAATCTATTTTAAATAATATTTATTTACAATTAAGCATTAACAATTTAGTCTGATTTTGCTAATCGATTATTTTGCAGGCTCAGCACAATTTTGACTAGTGAAGTTTGATGATTATCTTTCACCATTTAATTTCTTTGAGCTATATTTTATTCAAGTGATAATATATGACAGCCACTCAGGAATAGAAAAGAACCTGGATGCTTTCCTTTAAAAAAACTGTAAACTTGGGGGGCTGGGGTTGTGGCTCAGTGCCAGAGCACTTACCTCACACATGTGAGGTACTGGGTTCGATCCTTAGCACCACATAAAAATAAACAAACAAAATAAAGATATTGTGTCCATGTATAACTAAAAAAATATTAAAAAACAAAACAAAACTGTAAACTTGGATGCAGTAAATAAGAAACAACCTCTAGATTGCATATACATTTGTACATGTGGGAAATGGCAAATGTACAAGAATTATTCATTATAGCTGAAGACTGGAAACTATATGTCAGTTAATGTGAGCTAGATTATGTAAATTATCCTGTATCTACACAAAGAAATACTATATGGGGCTGGGGTTGTGGCTCAGTGGTAGAATGCTTGCCTATAATGTGTGAGGCACTGGGTTCGATCTTCAGCACCACATAAAAATAAGTACATAAATAAATGAATGTACTGTGTACATCTACAACACACACACACACACACACACACATATACACATATATTTTATATATGAAAGAAATACTATATGGCTGTTTGAAAAAGAATGAGGAAGCTTATATAAGGATGGGGAAAGAACTCTAAGGTACTTTTAAAGGAGAAAGCCATCATTATCCATATTTTTGTTCTTGCTGGTTTCTGAAATATATGAATATAATACTATTAGCATTTTTTAGGGAGAGAAAACTTAGTAACTCTTGGATTTGAATTTTTCACTTCTGTCTTTTGGGATTTATAAAATAAAATAAATATCAACAAGGTGATAGCTATAAATACCCATGCTCTGGTTCTCCTCATCCTGGTCAATGAAAACATGATCCATCACGAAACTAAGGAGTTCTGACTGGAGTCCAGTATCTGGATTAAATACCAAAGGCTGAAGGCCCTCTCTGCCACCTGTCATTAACTGGTGGCTAAAAATCATCAGAAGATCACAAAGTAACATGAAAGCCTAGAATGAAAAGGAAATTCATTAGCAAAATAGTGCATGAATATGACTACATGCCAATGTGAATGAAAACACACTAAATATTAACAGTTCAACAGCAAAACCTTAACATAATAAACTCTCTTTAGTTTTAATTTTCTTATCTCATTACCCTCTCTCATTAAACACTGGTCGCATTTAAGATCCTCCTGCAATACAATCTATTTATTTTACTTGGCTGTGTTAACTCAAAAATGTGGAACAAGAGATTTTCACCTGAACTATAAAAAAAAAATAAGTTAAACTCAACTCTGTAAACATATAAGTGGCATCACAAATGACAGATGTGAAATTTTAAGAGAAACCATGTTTAAAAATTAATGGTTAGACCATTAATATAAAACTGGTATTTAAAAACCTCTCAACAAATTGAATCATAAGGGAACTTACCACTTTTACCTAAAGACTTAAGTATTAACTTAGCAAATGTGCATAATTTGAATGGATGGGACGAAATAAACATCATTAGTTTAAAAATCAAAACACTTTGTTGTGGGATTATTGAGGGCTGTGACATTTCTGAACAATTCACTGAAACTCATCCCATAAAAGTTGATTTCTAAGAGAAAAACCACAATTTTGCACTTATTGGGGGGATGGCTGCCTATCCAATTGTCTGGCTCTAGCAAGAATGATGCTAGTTTATGCTCTGATTGCACAACAATGAAATACATTAAGATATTTAAGAAGAGCCATTTGTAAAGAGGGAAGCTTAAAGAGAATCCAGGGGATTTTTACACATTTTTTACACAGGCCATTCAGAATATCATCGAACAGGTCTGATATAGAAACAATGAATATTTGGTTTAAATGGCCAGAGCTGGGTACTTCTATATAGCACTGGTGGGATTCTGAACATCTACAGAGTAAGGTTTAGGGATCTTTGTTTCCATTTTAAGTTAAATGTTAATAACTCAATAAAGAATAAAAGTTGTGACAATCTATTTGTATGAAGGAATAGCAAAGGATGAATAACATTGAAACCTTTAACCTGACAAGACTTTTATTCTAGCCCAATGACAAAATAAGAAAGTGTGTAAAAGGTACAATCTATTTTATATAAAAGTATTCTCTAGTAGAAGAGTGAGTTAAAGAAATATTTTACAAAACCAGTTAATGGAAACAGTACTTCCCTGGGCTCCACTCTGAACCTTTTGGGTTGTAATCTTGTCCAAGGGGTAAGGAGTCTGTTAAACCAGAGATATCCCCACTGGCACCCTGACTGTCCACATACAGAGACTTGGGAATTTCTTGCTCTAAGAAACTTGATCTTAATTGTGAAAGCCTTCAAAGGCCTCTTCCCTAGGCCTATTACATCTCCAGTATGTGTATTCTTAGGCCTCAGAGTGGTCAAGGGGTAGCTATTTGGAGGGGTGGTACAGACAGAGTTTGGACATATGGTTTGAAGTATTCAAATGTATATGCAAGAAACTTCCTGGGGTGAGGAGGCAAAAATGACAAAAGGGCAAGTTCTAGCTCTGCTCCCCAAACTTCCAACATTCTGGTAGAGAATTCTTAGGAGTCAAGATTTCTCAATTTGAACTTGGTCTTCAAGTTGATGGAGAATATACTTGTCAAAGTACAAGCACAGAATTTATTTATATAATAAGTTTGTTAGCTGAAAAACAAAAAAGCCCACAACAAAACAAAACAACAAAACATGACAAATTTGTTAGCTTGCTTTATAACTTAAAACATTCAGACATCAATACTCTTGGTCCTAGGTCCCATGAATGTTAGGGAGAGATAAGTATGCTAAGAATGGCCACAAAAAATTACTTTCTTACTATTTATTAATACATTTGGGTTATTTTTACTGAGAGCTCATAACTGGTAATTTCTTACCTGTTCCTTCACTGGAGTATTAACATTAGATAGGCACTGCTGGCAAACAGCCAAAAAGGATTTCACTGTTTTCCTCAATACCAACAGATCCTCCTGCAAGACACATTCAAAGATGCAAGCATGAATTAATATCCTAGAAAATTGCCAAAAGAAATAATAGAAAAATAGCTAAATTGCTTTATTGTGAAGGAAATTTACAAGACCAAATTTATCACTGAAAATCAATTAGTATAGTTATTTTCTAGCTTTTGACCTAATGGAAAGGGCAGTGAAGCTAAGAATCTGGAACATGCATTTCTATTTAGCAATGGACTGCTCACTGTGATTGCTCTCAGAAGTTTCCTTTACAAATATGGTTATTTAGGATATTAAAACCATTAGTTACTTCTACAACACATATTAAATAGTAGTAAGATCACAGCATACTGAGAAAAGTAGCAAAACACCAGTACCGAACTTCTCCTATATTCACAGTGTACTGCAAATGTTTGTGGAAGAAAGATAAACCTTCAAAGAGTGGATGTGTAAATGGAATTTAACTCGATGGCCAGATAATATCTCACCTGAAACAACACTGAAAAAGTCTAAAGGGAAGTTTACTTTCTCTTTTTTCATACTGGGACTGAACCTGAGCATGCTTAAACACACATTCTGCTACTGAGCTATAATCATTTTCCTGAAAGGAGATCTAAACTCTATCAAGCATCTACAACATGTCAAGCACTGATTTGAGGGTTTACTATTATATAAGTTAATTACTGGCACATTCATATGCACCTGCAGCCCCAGCACTCAGTAGGCTAAGGTGGGAGGATCTCTTTGAGCCCACAAGTTGCAGAGCAGTCTGGGCAATAATATTGAGAGACTGTCTCAATAACAACAACAAAATAGATCCTAAAAAATCAGTCATTATTAGCAAAGGGCATTGAAACCAGGACTGATACCAGAGCTCATATTTTCCTGACAAATGAATGACATGTGCAAAGAATTCAGCATTATACTGGTATTTAAAATAACAATAAAAAGTAATTATCTGAGCAAAGGCCCATGTAAAAATCATTTTAATAAGGTACTCTATTAAATTAAAATTCTTTAGGCTCTTCTATTTTGTAGAGATGACAGCACTATTTTGGCACCTTCACAACCTAAATAATAATACTTTGAAAGTTATACATATATCCTATTACTAATAGAGTGCACATATTTATTTATTTGGGGGGGGGTTACTAGGGATTGAACTCAGGGCCACTCAACCACTGAGCCACATCCCCAGCCCTATTTTGTATTTTATTTAGAGACAGGGTCTCACCGAGTTGCTTAGAGCCTCACTTTTGCTGAGGATGGCTTTAAACTCGTGATGCTCGTACCTAAGCCTCCTGAGCCACTGGGATTACAGGCATGTGCCACCATGCCCAGCTACAGTGCACATATTTACAGGAAGAAATAAGCTCATCTTGTACATAGTAGTAAGAGAAAAATGTCTTGAAGACCTTTAATGTACCTGTGGATTAATATTCAGTAACCACATCTCAACATTCCTTGAACTTTAATTTCAAACATTCACAATGCATTGAGGAAAACAGATAAAATAACAGGCAACTATAATGGAGTGCAGAGTGCTATGGTAGGAGAGAGCATGGGCCCCATGCTAGAAAAGCTAACTCAGAGTCAAAAGTAGTCATAAAAGGAGAACAAAGAACTAACATGAAGCTGGATCCAGGGGATGGAGATTATTTAAAAAGGTATTCCAGATAGGGTCCCAAATGTTCAAAAGTTTGGAGATACTTTTGAGGAAGTTAATTGTAGCTCAGGTATAAACAGGAGTGACAAGAAAGCAAAAGAGAAAAATAGAACCCATTTCCACTTAAATGAAAGGCCATTTTGAATGTCATGTTAAATCATTTGGATATTATCCTGATAAAAATAAGGAACTACCAAAGGAGGATTTTTATAATGGGACTGTTAAAATTTTGTGCATTGGAATCACATTCTAAACAGAATGGACAATGATGTTTAATAGGTCATTTAAGAGAAGATACAATCTTTTGTTGAGAGCTTATTGTGTATCAAGTACTATGTTCCATGTTCATAAGTATAAATTTCACAATCACTCTGTGAAATAAATGAAAACATTTCCATTTTATAGACAAATAACTGAAATCCACGGCACTCATATTCTAAATGGTAGAGCAAATATTTAAATGGGAGGGCTGTATGATGTTGTGAAATACATAGTTGGTATAGTTGGTATTTTGTCTGTTTCCTAGCATTCAACTCCTAAAATCCTCGGACTTTCTAAAGTGCTCTTTCATGTGCTAATGAGTTGACTGATGGCTGGTATCACCTAGGCAGTTTCAGTATAGGGGCTGGTCACCAGAAAAACCAAATCACAGTTAAAGGGTTAGCCCTGCTCCTTCCCCATCCAGGAAGTGAAGGGTAATGTTGAGTTGGTCACCAATAACCAGTGATGCAATCAAACAAGGCTATGTAATGAAGTTCCACAAAAACCCACAAAGTGGTGGGGCTGGGGTTGTGGCTCAGTGGTAGAGCACTCACCTAGCACGCGTGAATGCTGAGTTCGATCCTCAGCACCGCATAAAAATAAATAAATAAAATAAAGGTATTGTGTCCAACTACAAGTAAAAAACAAACAACAACAACAACAACAACAACAACAAAAAACCACAAAGCACTGGTTTCTGGGAGCTTCCAAATAGCTGAATATGTGGAGTTTTCTGGAGGATGGTGCACCTAGAGAAAGCATGGAAGCTCTATACATTTTCCCATATGCCTTGCCCTATTCATTTCTTCATCTGGTGTTTATGGGTATCCTTTCTAATTTAAGTACTATTTCTCTACGTTTTGTGAGCCATTCTAGCAAATTAACTTAACCCAAGAAGGGTACCGTGGGAATCCTTATTTATAGCAGGTCAGTCAGAAGGTAAAACAACTTGAGACTGCAACTGGCATTGAAATAGAGAAGGCGGTCTTGTGGGACTGAAACCTTAAACTGTGGGATCCAATACTGTAATGTCAGAACTGAATCAAACAACACTCAGCTGGTATCCACTGTTGAACTGATTGATTGGTTTCTGGTAGGGAGAAATCCTCACACTTCTTAGGTCATACAAGTATTCTCTGCTGTGAGAATATGGGAAGACAATGAGTTTCCTTTTTTTCCCTTAATATTCTTATATTTGGTGGCAGTGATGAGATTTGCTAGAACAGCCCTGACTCATGGTTACATGTAAGAAAATACATAAGGGTGGATAACGAGGAACCTTTGATCCAGGGACTACTAGTCATCTATGGTATAAAACTTGTGGTGCTCTATGCTTGGTAAAGTTACCAGTAAAATTTAGAGATGTTGTAGACCTAAATTTCAAGGAGTAGGAACATTAGACATGTAAGGAAATGCAAAATAAGAAGCAGCCATGTTAAATGCAATCCTTTAGTTACTGTTATCTGTAATAGCTAAAATGAAAGTAAAAGTGCAGGCTCAGGCCTTGAGGATGAACCAAGCTTAGATGCTAATTAAGTCTGTATGAAATAAGGCTCAGACTATCAGCTTCAAATCTACCCATCAAGAGAAAAATTATGCAAGGACAATAAAAATACCTCAAAGGCCATTGGTTACAAAAAAGGTAGTCAACATTAGGGGAGGGCAAAACTAAGAAATTACAGAGACCAAGGGTTATACTGTAAAGGGACTGTTTCACTCTATATCAGTACCATCCACTTCCTGAGGAGACTCTACTAAAAAGAATTTTGAGAATAGCTAATTTAGGACCGGTATCTTTGGTTTTAAATGCTATGGAAACAAAGTCATATCTGGATTGATGCAGGACCAATAACGTACTCAGCAACAATCGCAGATGACTATAGTTGGTCCAGACATAGAACCTTACTCCCAAGTGAAGTCAGCCTGGTGAACTAGACAGAAGTCACTATTAGGTCTGTTTTACTCTGAGAAGGGGGACTGTTCAACTCCACCAATAAATGCAAATAGAACATTCCAGGCATAGTAGCCCATATCCTTCATATGCAAGAGGCATTTTATGATGACCTGGATATATTCACCTAACACGGCCATTAACCAGGTCATGGTAAATGCTGTTGTTAACAGCAACCCTGTTGCCGACTATTTCATATGTTGCAAAACTGAAAACTGAAAAGTTAGATTTGCTGTCTCAGCCTCCCCAAGGGGGTTTTATAGATGTTAATAGAAAAATCAGGTTAGTTAACAAGAGAATAAGACAAAAGGGAGAGTCAAAGGACTCATTCCAGGAAGGTAGAAAATTTTAAACTAAGAAATAATTAAGGGGTGGGGACCTAGCTCATGGAGAGTCACAGGACTCGTTCCAACAGGATAGAAACTTCTGTGGATACACAATAAAACTACTGGATATTTAACCCCAAATATAATACCTAGTTTTCAGTGTTGCTGCTGTTCTTGGCAATATGAATCCCCACCTGCTGACTCCTGCCATTGCCTCAAAGGCTAATCCATTTATGTTCCAGGAACCCTTAAGATGCCTACTGGAGTTCCAAAACATCTTCTGGTTTCTCTTTCCTGTAGTGTACAAAGGTGAAGGAAGCTAAAGAGTCAGAGGGACAGGGGAAAAGTAGTGATTGTTAGGACCAGAGAGAGAGAGACCTAAATCCCCAAACTATCCCAAAATTCAGACGAAGAACAAAACGTACTATGCTATATCCCAAACCTACACTATTGCGTATATACAGGTACTTACTCTAGCCTCAGAAAATAAATTACTCAATTACAACTCTTAGTTCTGGCAGGGAAGATGGAGAAACCAGATACAAGGCTGAGATTTAATGCCAATGAAATAACAGTTTTTGTTAACTGAAACATTTTTCTCAATGTAATCTTCTCAACAAACCTAACCAGTTGTAAATATCATTCTCACTTTATATACTAGGAAACTGAAACTCAGGTGAAGTACCTGGCTTGGGCTACCAGAGGTGATAAGAAGCATAGCCAAATTCAAACTTGATTTTTAACTCCAAAGACAACCACTGCTCTAACACACACACACACAAATGTTGGAAAGGTAAGAACTGAGTGTGTCTTAACATAGATAAATGGATCAGCAACAAATTGTCATTTGATGGACATCTAGCAATTGTAAATCACTAGGAAAATTTTTCCCCCCAAATATAAAACCTTCTATAGGAAGAAAAATCATTAGTCTATCACTCAGGGAAAATGAAATAGGATAAGACATCTGTTTTATTTCTATTCAAATAAATGGCCTAATATGAAGGTATATATCAGTAATTTGGGAGGAGAAAAGCTCCAATGTCTGTACTAGAAAGTGAGAACTGTTATGTTTTATCTATTTTTAATATCGCCTTACACTTCTGGATAAGCTCATTTAAAATACATTCTTATACTGTAATAATTACTATGTAGAGTATGATGTCAGAGATGGGAACTTCTGACAATAGAAATGAAGAAACTGGGCCAAAGAGTACAAACACACAGGCTAAGTTTGAGGTTTAACTTTAAGAAGAGGAGAACACTGAGACAGAGATCAGATGTTCCTCAAATAAGGAAAAGGACAAGCCTTTACAGTTATGGTGGGCTAGGTTCTGGATGATCATAATCTCAGTTCTGATTTTGCCAGGTGATTCCAGAGAAATCCTTATTGCTTGAGGGGGCAATCTGGTTCCCTTGAGAAGATTAGGGGTGGTGATCTCATCAAGGGTTGATCTGCTTTCAAGGGTCTACTGTTCCTGGAAGGTGTAGGGGAATGACTGAAGACTTCTATTTCCAGATACAGGTCTGGAACAAGACTTTTATAAAAAATGGCAGTTGAATGTTCCCATAAATCTTGAAAATATCTTACTCATATTTTGGTGTCCTTAGTTTTAAAAGGGGGATGAGATAGGTTAAATAAGTTTAAGGATAATAAGCCTTAAATTATCAGTTTTTAGATAGACATTTTAATCACTTAAGGAATGTCTATGTACAAAAGGCCTTAGGAGTGCATTTGCCCTCTGTCCCTGTTGTGGTATCATCTATATCTTAAGGAGTTTGGGTATTTGTAAATTGTACTTTAAAAGTCACTGTCTCTTTGAAGGTAAGAACAAGATCCAGGTAGACAGGCTTCTGAAGCTGAGGAAGCTTTATGCTTCCTCTTTCAAGTGGGGGATTCCCTGCCAGAAAGAAAGCAAGTTCCGAAACCTGGAGACCAAGGGGGATTGCAAATATAGCATGGCACACTTAATAAAATGCTGAAACAATGATTTTTAAGTTTTTACCTTTCTAAGATGAATACATTTATTTCTGGTAGAGAACTTTAAAATGTTAGAATTGGATAAAATTTTGAAGTTTAGAACTTACTATGAATAGTCAGTTATTTCTGTATTCTAGCTTTAAAAAAAAATTCTGAGCTGAACAAGAAATGGTACTAAATAAGATCTAGTTCTTTCTCCCCTAACCTTTTTAGATCAATTAAGCAATTTTGATTGGAGATATATTAACAGAAACATCTCTTTTAAAGAACAACTCTGGAGTCATGGAATGACCAAAAGGAAAGCCTTAAAACTAACTGAAGAGTTAATGAAGATAGAATTCTCAAGAAACAGAAGGTGGCAGGGAAGTATTCTGGAATAAAAGAAGTCAAATAAAATGGTTATATACTAGTGAAAATTTGTTCTTATAGGGATAGTTTTATTTGTCATCCTTGGCTCCATTCCCTTCACCTCAAGTCAGTTAACTCTGCAGACAGAAGAGATGTTCTCTATGTTGTTATAGAAATTCTGGGCAAGGACCTAGTTGAGCTATTTCTTTATTGTTCACTGCTACATTGAAGAGAAGGAATGAGAGAAAGCTGCCCACAGGTTTTTATTCATTTCAGCTCATTTCTAGGAAAGTATGTCTGTGGAAAGAAAACCAAGATTGAAGGGATTTGGCCACCACCAGTTGCACCTTCACCCTTACTCCTTCTCTTTAGTTTGTTTGGAGATGAAAATTGGAATTTGTGGAGTACAACTCTAGTCAAAATGGTGATGAACAAATTTTGTAGTTACTATACCTCTAATAATTTCACCTGCAGTTATGTAGGAAATGTTGACTTCTTTTAGGAATAAGTTCCTGATTCAGAAGGCAGGGATATTTGCCCGCCCCAGACCCTCCCTACTGTAGTCCAGAACAGAAATATGCAGAATAAAGTAAGGCAGAATATCATAATTTTAAGACTACAGAAAGCAGGACAGCTTTTCTCAAAAGGAAAAAAAAATTGAGGATAAATTCTAGATATTTAGGGCAAACAAAGAGATAGGGTCTTTAGCCCTCTGTTTACCTTGCCTTTTAAATGTCTTTGTATATGTCCAGAGGAACTGAAAGAAGAAAGATTCTTTCTGCTATAGAAAAGAA
This sequence comes from Spermophilus citellus, assembly GCF_964194105.1. Lineage (NCBI taxonomy): Eukaryota > Metazoa > Chordata > Mammalia > Rodentia > Sciuridae > Spermophilus > Spermophilus citellus. The sequence goes on from NC_138188.1 coordinate 34,015,101, forward strand.
ACTTGAAGGCCATTTCTATAGGACTAGCACTAGGGGGCACTGGAGCAAAATATACTGAACATGACCTGTGTGACTGTCAAAGGGCTTCAACTCTGGAAATTAGGAGAGGAAATGCCTATTGGTAAAACCCAGTTCAATTCCATTTCAAATAAAGGTCTAATGCTGTTCTTGATAATAGTCTACACATATACTTTATTTCATAAAATTTTTACTGTTGAGTTAAATTATATCTTGAAATTAAGCTTCAAATATAACTACCATTCATAATCTTCTGATTGATCGTATTCCTGACAATACAGAAGAAAAATAAATTTTATAAGCACTCTCTAAAAAGCAATTTGGCAGTAATGCATAAAGAATGTTCAACATACGTATAATTGTTGACATGGCAATTCCACTTTTTAAGAATATAAGATAAGGAAAATGCAGAACAAAATTTTAGCCAGAATGCCCATCATGGCGTTAACTTTATTTAATAAAAATGTTTAAGGGCTGGGGATGTGGCTCAAGCGGTAGCGCGCTCGCCTGGCATGAGTGCGGCCGGGGTTCGATCCTCAGTATCACATACAAAGATGTTGTGTCCGCCGATAACTAAAAAATAAATATTAAAATTCTCTCTCTCTCTCTCTCTTAAAAAAAAAAATAAAAATATTTAAAACCATTCAAGAGGAGAGTGGCAAAATAAACTATAATGTAGATTATTGATGTATGTACAATATTACATTAAAATATTTTGTATAATAATTTTCTTACCTAAAGAAAATGTTAATTTAAGAGACGCAAAATTATAAATATGATTTTAGTATGATTAGAAATATATGTAAGAAATAGAACAAAAAATCCCCCACATCTTATTACGTGCCAATAAAAAATATGGAAACAAAGCACATCAAAACTAAAAGTGGAAATCCATAGGTGATGTAACTTGGTAGTTTTGTTTCTCTTTCCCTTTTTTCTTTCTTTGTTACAACAAGCATGTGCTCAAAAGAGTGAAATTTTATGAAAACCTTGTAATTTATACCAAAAACCAATCAGCATAATTTATTAGTTAATAATAGAGATGACTTCTACAGAATTTTAAATGAGTTTCTGTAAATGTACTAATGACTAGGGAACCAAACACATGATGGTCACCTGGCTTGTTTCCTCACTAGCTAAATGACTCATTCAATTTTAACCTTTTTTTCAACAAAATAACTTCATGTAATATTTTTTTACATGAAGTTATTTTGTTGAAAAAAAGGTTATTTCCAAATGACATTACAAATGTTAACATTTATAAATATGCTAATATCTATTATATTACATTTAAAATTCAGGAAAAAATTAAAGGGGAATAAAGGGATAGAGTTTCAGGTGCATCATTACTAACTCCTCCATATACTTTAACTGGCATTACAACTCTGACATTTGAAATCAAAATAACGTCCCATCTAAATGTCTGTAGGCATAAAGAATGATGAAATGAAATCTACCTATGTAACATAATTTAATGATTAGCAAATATTACCAATTTGTGATCAGCTGCATCATCAACCAATTTGCCCTTAGAAAATTTGTTAAAAATAAAATCTATAACAAAAACCTCCAGAACTAGTTGTATTAAAAGCTTAATACAATAATATAAAGAGCACTAACAGTAAGCATCAGATTGAAATTCAAATGACTTACTATAAAATGGGATTATAACATCTACTTTATAGATGCAAATGCAAATAAATTCTCAAATTATTAATCAGGAAGGGAAAAAGAAAAAAAATTGTTTCTCTGAGAAAACAATGCTCCAGATTAAGCTGATGGTTTTATAGCAAACATCAATTATCTTTAGGGCTAAATAGCTTTCATTTGTTAAGATGATATGTAAACATCAAACCTCTCATTCCATGAAACCACTGAAAAAATTATTGTGATATTTATATCAGGTAATTACAATGTGTGAAATATTTTTTTTGTCTTGATTCACTTCATGGTTCTATTCATGGTATCTTGTTTTCTTTTAAGTTATGTTTTTACTATGAGTTTACTTAAAATTTTATTTATAGAAATTCTTTAAGGCGGGCTCCTTCACAAGAGATTTAGATTTGATTCTTTTAGGTATCTGGGGATACTACCACTTTAGAACACTTAAAATAAAAACCTCAACTTGTTCTTATTTTTATCTTTCCTTTTTTTTTAACCACTGAAATAGTTAGAATCCAGAGTAAAACCTAAGTGAAAACTAGTTCATAGTTATAAACTTTCAAGGAAAATGTATCTTTCCACACCTTTAGTCAATAAAAAATTAATACAGGATATTTTCCTTAACCCCCACCTCATGAATGGAGCTGGTATACATTTATTTCTATTTACCCTTGTTCTTGGCCATAGTTCTTTAGGATTTCTTGATTTTGTCAGAGATTTGTGGCCATCTACTAGACATACTACCTGGGAAAGATGTTGTGCATTTTCTGTATTAAAGATCCTCAGTGTAAAATAAAGGCTTCAGTACTTTTAAAATTTTCTTTGATTCCCACTTACACTTAATCTGTGGCATATTTTCCTTTTAGTTTTGCATAATTATGAATAGACTAAACAAAAGAGACAAACAAAAGTATCTAACATTTTAAGTTGTTTTTCACTTAAAGAGAGCTATTAGCATTGAACTCATAGCTGCCAAACAGCCAGAATCAAAAGCTACACTTACCTTTCACTATTTGTTCTTCCTTATAGCATGTCACCTATAGAGCTCTTGCGTTTACCAGTTATTTTTTTAAAAGTATTTTAATTGTGTGTTGTGTGGGCTTATGTTTGCATATATGTAAATTGTGTGTCTAATGCTTGAAGACTGGATATTTTCTAAAAAGGTAAAGATAAGTACTCATAAAGCAAGAACTGGTAACAATAAATTATTGTATTTTTGTTGAAGATTATAATAATTTATATAACTGATAAATTATTTAATCATGAGTTAAGCAAGATTATAATAATAATAATAATAACCTTTCTGCCTACAGAAACTGTTACTTACTTTGGAAGGAGAACCATCAGTAATTTTCACCAACTGCCAAAGAATCGAATAATGGGAACATTGCAGTGCTTGTACAACTATCTGTATAAAATGAAAAAAAATTATTCAATAAAAATTCAAACAAATTAGACAATTTATATTTTCACAGTACTAGGAGAATAATACTTACAATGATTTTTATTTATAATAAAATAGAGTTCAATTCCAATTTTTACAGAATGGATAAAATATGAGTTAAACAAAAGATAAACCAACACATTTACCTAGAGAATAAAAATAGAATATCTTTTTATGTGGGGCAAAGAGGAGTACTGGTAATTTAACCCAGGGGCACTTTACCACTGAATTACATCTTCAGCCCTACTTCTTTATTTTTATTTTGAGATAGGGCCCTGCTAAGTTGCTGAAGCTGGCTTTGAACTTGCAATCCACTTGCCTCAGCCTCCCAAGTTGCTACAAGCATGTGCCAGAGTAGAATATATCTTGATAATATGAACCCAAATAACATGTTAAAACACAAATATAAAATGTATGAAATTACTATTATCCAAATTTTGAAACTGAAATATTCTACTTATTCTTTTTAAAAGTGTTTTAATGTGAAAAGTAATATTTATACCAAAGATGCGTAAAACAAATATTAAGCTTACTAAATATAAAGTAAAAATATTTGTGTAACTAAACTCTAGATCAAGAAATAGAACACTGTTAGCATTTCATCCCAATATCATCTTTATCTTTTCCTATGAGTAAGTTATTTTGATTTATCCAGCAATCAGTATATTTTAAGTACATAAGTCTATGATTTCTCTCTATGATTTTAGAGGTTGTCAGTTTTTGTTCTCAGGATCTTGTTAACACTCTTTAATTACTAAGGACCCAAAAAGGTTGTTGTTATTTGAGATATATCTATGAATAGTACCATATTAGAAAAATTTTTTAAAAATCATAAAATACTTTGAATTCAAATATAAAAGTAACATTGACTATATTTTAATAATTTTTCTGAAAAAATGCACTAAATTTTTTATTTTTAGTTGTAGATGGGCATAATACATTAATTAACTTATTTATTTTTTTGTGGTGCTGAGGATTGAACCCAGTGCCTCATACATGCTAGGCAAGCGCTCTCCACTGATCTATAACCCCAACCTCAAAAATGTGCTAAAATTTATAAAACACAAAATTTTATTAAGAGTGACAGATTTTGCAAATCTCTTTAGTCTGCTCTAATAGAAAAATGAATTTTCCTATCTGCTTCTGCATTCTCTTTTGTAATATATTGTTTTGATTGAAGTATATGAAGAAAATCTGAAGTATATGAAGTAGCTGAAATAAGAACACATATTTTAGTATCTTTTGTAGATAAATATGGATATTCTGTTATAATACCAATATTTCCCTAAATAGCTGAGAGAATGAAAATGAATAAAGGAAGTAATATCTTATCTTACTATGCAAATAGTTTTGACATCATGGACCTCCCCTGGAGACCCCTAAGGGTGATCCCATAACCATAATTTGAGAACCATTGTTCTAGAAATTGGATTGATTTAACTTTATTAGTTGTTACCAAACTGTATCCAAAATGATTATATGTAGTAGTTATTACTAGTTAATTGAGGCTCCACATTTTCATCAAAACTTGATATAATCAGGTGTGTGATATTTGGTGATTCTATTTTGTATGAATAGGATCTTAGTGAGGTTTTAATTTACATTTCTTTAATTACAATGAAGATGGCTACCTTTTTTTTTTTTTTTTGAGAGAGAGAGAGAGAGAGAGAGAGAGAGAGAGAGAGAGAGAGAGAGAATATGAATCTTTTTTGTAGATAGACACAACACGATGCCTTTATTTTTACGTGGTTCCGGGAATCAAACCTGGGTCCCACCCGTGCTAAGCGAGCGCTCTACCACTGAGCCACAATCCCAGCCTGATGACTGCCTTTTTTAAAAAATAATTTTTTAGTTGTTGATGGACCTTTGTTTTATTTATTTATATGTGGTGTGGAGAATCGAACCCAGTGCCTCACACATGCTGCACAAGCGCTCTACCACTGAGCTCCAACCTCAGCTTGCCCCCCTTTTTTTTTTTTTTTAAATATTTTTAGTTGTAGATGGACACAATACCTTTATTTTGTTTATTTAGTTTTTTTATGTGGTGTTGGGGATTGAACTCAGTGCCTCATGCATGCTAGGCAAGTGCTCTACGACTGAGCCACGACCCCAGCCGGCCATGGCTGCCTTTTAAAAAAAATTTATTATTGGCACCTGAATTCCTTCAGCTCTGAAATGTATAGTTCAAGTCTTTGTTTCTTATTTTCTAGGGAGACTAATAATAAATTCAGGAAAATAAGATTCATAACATAAAAAAGAATTCCATTTTGGGAAGGATTTTTACTGAAGTTTTGTTCAAATCCATGATATTTCTTTATTGTACCAAAACATATCTCCTAAAGTGATATTACATTATTTTACTTGCTAATTTTAGTGTTTCTATTATCATCATCCCCATATGATAAACTAAAAACCATAAAAATAAACATATGTAGAGAATGAGAGAGAAATCCATAAATGGAATGCTGCAGAAAGTAGTTGTGAGCTTTGCTAGTTTTATTTTAAAATTATCGTGTTTCAGAACATTTAAGCAAAAGATATCTCCAAAGTGCCCACTTGAACACTGAAAATAACTCCTAAAAATTAGAGTTATCTCCTTCCCACTCCGGTACTGGGCATTTAATCCCAGTACCTTTTTATTTTGAGACAGGGTCTTGCTAAATACCCAGACTAGCCTCGAACTTACAATTCCTCTTGCCTCAGCTTCCCAAGTGGCTGTGATTACAGGAGTGCAGCAGTGACCAGATGAGACAATGTCAGGGTTTCAATAAACATAATTAACATAACTCATTCATATCAAAATTCAGAAACAAGACTATGGACACACTGTAAAGATTAGTGTTAAATAAATCACCTTGGTATACTTAGAAGATGTTCAAAGACAGTACACCTAATGGTTCCTGAGACCCTTTTGATAAGCTGTCACTTACAATCCCAAATACAATTGTAAAGGGGTTTTTGTGGAAGCAAAAGGCAAAATTTAAAAAAACAAAACAAAACAAACAAAAAAACTCTCAATTTAGCAGGTGTGTAGTTTAGTGGTAGAGTGCTTTCCTAGTATGCATAATGTCCTGGATTGGATTCCCAACACTGCAAAACAAACAAAAAATAATAACAACAAAACAAAAACTAAAAAAACCTCTCCCCCTAAACAGTTCTCCTGAGTTTGAAACATCAATTATTAAATTACTAGAAGAGTGACAATAGCAATAAATGGGAAATTAAAATCTACAAAATAACGTTGAAGAATTGCTTAATTTTGGTTATATCATTTATTCTAATCTGTACCAGTGTAAATTTCTTTCCTTTTATAATTCTATAGAAGTTTCTTGATGGTTCTTATGGAAAAAGGCACCTGCTTACTCTAATACCTATTTTCAAATAGAGAATTCACATTTTAATGTTTTACACAATACTTCTGTCTCAGCCTCCCAAGTTGCTAGGTTGTGTGAGCCATTGTGCCCAGGTTGTTTACTTTAAAGAAGCTCCACTGCATTATTTTAAATTAAAAAGCTTGCTCTCATTGCCTGAAAAGCATTTTGCTTTCTCACAGTACCATTATGTAATATCATAGTTACATAATATCAAATGTCAAAAGAAAATTCAGAACTATTCCATCAAGCTTCACTATCAGTCATTTTGATATTTATCCTCTACACCAGCAATGTTATCCTAACTTGTCCAGAAGCCTTTATTCAGTAACTTCATCATTTTTGGAGCACAGACAAAACAAGAAGGACTAGCAATAAGAAACTGAAGAAGCCAAAAGAAACTGTTTTAACCTACGATCACTACCCTCCTCTTCTGTTTTTTTTCTCGATTAACATTGTTCTGACCCTAAGGAGGGTCTTCAAATAGCACCATTAGTCTGATGACTAAGAATTTCTTTCAACCCCATTTCTCTGTCTTCATATTTCCATGAGGAAATGTTGTTCATGGGAGGAAACACTAATGTTCACTGCACATTTTTTGGTAAATTAAGAAGCAGGAGTATCTTGCCCTCTTCCTCCCCCTTCCCCGGCATGATACCAGTGCCCCAGAAAAAGTCAATTTCTGAATGACTAAGTGAAGTAGCAACTACCTACTTCCCCTAATGGTTATGGGGGTGAGAAATAAATTCCTACTGTGTTAACCACTGAGATTATGAGGTTAATCTATTACTAAAGCTAGTACCATATTAACTAATATAAAATTATCCTCTTTAAGTTCATCTAAATTTCCTTGACTTTATGTCTTTAAAGGAACTACAGCTTTTTATATGTGATTAGCGGATTCAACCATTGAGAATCAATCAGCTTTCAGTTATGATATCATATATCCTGAAGATGAACTGTTACTAATGTAAATAATACTGAGAAATAAGTTTCTGGAGTAATTAAGTTTAGAAAAATTGAACTTACATAGAAAATTAAGTCTGAATTGAGACTATGGACAATTGTAAGGAAAAATTATTATATACATGTAACATATATGCATTTGCACATGTATGTTATCTATACGTGTTATCCATGACAGTGGATAAATTTGGATTCTTTGTTTTCTGCTTGCAAGAGACCTTAGGAGAAGGAAAATTAGTGGACATGTACATGACAGAAGAGAGGACTAAACGCTAGTCTGTTAATGATATGCAATATTACTATCATTGTTAGACTAGTAACATAAGTGACAATGTCCTCTTTGAAAAGGTCCTTTAGATGCAAATAAAATAATCAATATGGCCTCCCCAAAGAGGATATAAAACTGGCAAATAGGAACATGAAAAAGGTGTTTAATATCATTACCATTAGGGAAATAAATTATCTGTTAAAAACACAGTGAGACACTATTATATAACTAGCAGGATGGCTAATGTAAAAATTACTGATATTATCAAACACCGACAAGGATGCAGAACAACTGGATCTCTCATACACTGTTGGGAGTAATGCAGAATAACATAGCCACTCTGAAAACTGATATGGCAGTTTCAAATAAAATTAAACATATACTTAGAGCAAGACCTCATTATTATACACATGGGCATTTACTTTAAAGGAATGGAAACTTAAGTTCAAACAAAAATCTGTACACAAATGTTAATGACAGCCTTAGTTGTGAAAGCCAAAAGTTGGAAACAACACAAATATCTTTCAGTGAGTGAATGGATAAAACAACCTGTGATGTATCCAAACAGAGTAATATTAATCAGCAATAAGAAGAAACTGAGTAGTAAAAAAGTGTAATATTATTCAGTAGTAAAAAGAAGTTTGATTCACAACTCTGATTAATCTCAAAAGCATTATCTTCAATGAAGACATTATGCTCTAAAGGGCTACACACTGTCTGATTCCACTTATCTGGAAAAAACTTATCTGAAAAAGCTATAATAATGAAAAACAGACCACTGGTGTCCAGGAGTTGCAGGTGGAAAAAGCATATGACTATAAAGGGATAGTATGTAGAACTGGTGAAACTGTTCTTTATTCTTACTGGGGTGGTGACTTTACAAATCTACACAAATATTAAAATTCACAAGACTCTACATAAAAAGGAAAAAAGTCAATCCTATTATATGTAATTAAA